>NW_027505616.1:0-149121 GCF_021521415.1 Bidens hawaiensis
CAAGAACACCCTTGTTGTTGTTGTTGTTCTTCTTCTTCTTCTTCTTCTTCTTCTTCTTCTTCTTCTTCTTCTTCTTCTTCTTCTTCTCGGTTCCGAATGGAGAGAAAAGAGAGAGAGCAATGTGTATGAGAGAGTATGGTTGTTTTTCTCCAAGAAAAGTGATCTCCCAATAAAACAACCATGCATGCTTTGAAAGAATAAAAGGAGGAGAGAGAACATGGAGGAATTTTCCTACCCAAATTTTAAATCCACTTTTAATTACTTACATTTTATTTACTTATGATACTTATGTTATAAAACATATCATAAGTAACATGCAATATGTTTATTTAACCAATTTAAATAACATCTCTCAAAATATAAATTATCCATATAATTTATTTAACACACAAATGCAAATATTTAGAAAACCATTTTCAAAATATTATAAGTGTTGATATTTATTAACTAGATCATATCTAATAATAAATATCGTGGTGTTTGTCTAGCTTGTTATTGGGTATGACCCGACTTGGATCAATACGTACTAGCCACATCAACTCTAATATGTGTCTTGGGCAGATCGATTCCAACAATCTCCCACTTGCACAAGATTCATATAAGATTGATGCAAATAGAAAATACCGCCTAACAACGTTTACTATCCCTAATAGGCAATACGAAGTGCATTCAATAACATCATCCCCTTCAAGTCCCATACTTGAAAATGATTTAGGTGAAACTATCATTTATCCTTTTGCCACAAATGTCATGTTAAATCCAGAGACACGGAGTGATAATTCTCTGTTGATTTAACTAATCAGGCCTTAGAAATTTAACTCTCAACGAATAAGAGGGAAAAATCCCATATTGACTACATATGTCTCTCACAATCACCTCGTACTACACTTGAGCTTAGCCTTATGTACTGACATGTTTCAGAGCAGCGAAGAACTAAGTCAAAGTATAATTGTCGATGAATATCAAGACCCAATATGTATGTCAGGTCGGAGGATACTATGATGTTCGCCTTTACTCAAATTTACTTATGATCACAAATCACAAGGATTTCATGCAGTAAAATTTAGGGCGGGTCATGTCCAATATTTATCCCATAAATATCTATGAACCTTGGCAGCAAACCCTTGCTCTATATTCATGCCTTATGTATATCCACCAATCCAAGTTCATAATAGTCTTACTTTCATATTTGTTCCCACAAGTATGATAGACTACGAACGTTTAGAATAATCTAATTATTCACGGATTTAAACATGCTAAAATGAACATAACTCAAAAGTCATAATCATAAACCATAATCATATGAATGAGACAAAATAACAATTGTTCCGATATCCAAATAAAAAGTAGATCAAATCCAATCACTAGAATATCGAAGTCCTAAGGCACAAGTATGACCCTCATGCTTCGGCCTTTCAAGGAGCTTCGTGAGTGGATCCGCAATGTTTTGATCAGTGTGAACTTTGCAAATATATATCTTTCCCTTTTCAACTTCATCCCTTAGGTAGTTGAATCTCCGATCAATGTGCCTAGTCTTTTGATGTGCACGGGGTTCCTTGATTTGAGCAATCGCACCCTCGTTGTCACAAAAGATTTCTAGGGGGTCATGAATGGTACAGACTACCCCTAGATCGGCAATGAACTTTCTAATCCACGCAGCTTCTTGAGCTGCCAAGGCGGCGATGTATTCTGATTCAGTGGTGGACATGGCTACCACGTCTTGTTTTGCGCTCTTCCAAGAGACAGCACCACCATTTAGAATGAAGACATATCCCGACTGTGATCGAGAATCATCTCGATCAGTTTGAAACTCGCATCCGTGTAACCCTTTACAACGAGTTCCTCCTCACCAGAGCCATATATTAGAAACATATCCTTAGTCCTCCTAAGGTATTTCAATATGCTCTTAACCGTCATTCAATGGCTTGTTCCCGGATTTTGCTGGTATCTACTTGTCATGCTCAAAGCGTATGACACATCCGCCTGTGCAAATCATAGCATACATAATGGATCCTATAGCAGATGCATATGGGATTCCATTCATTTTGTCTTGCTCATCCTTTGATCTTAGACATTGAGAAGTACTCAACATCGTTCCCTTTTGAATAGGTACCAAACCTTTCTTAGAGTTTTCCATCTTGAACCTTTTCAAGATCTTGTCAATGTATGCACTTTGATTCAAACCTATCAACCGCCTTGATCTATCCCTGTATATCCTTATTCCCAGAATATAGGCGGCCCTCACCAAGATCCTTGATGGAAAAACAACCTCCAAGCCAGGCTTTTACACCCTCCAAGGTTGGAATGTCATGTCCAAACAGCAGTATGTCATCGACATATAATACCCGAAAGGTAATGATGCTCCCACTAGCTTTCTTATACACACAAGCTTCATCAACGTTTTTGATGAATCCAAATTTCTTCACTTCATCATCAAAACGGTGATTCCAACTTCTAGATGCTTGTTTCAATCCATAGATTGATTTCTTCAACTTGCATACTTTATTAGGATGTTGTGGATCGACAAAACCTTCATGCTGAACCATATAGACATCTTCTTCAAGGTGTCCATTTAGAAAAGCAGTTTTGACATCCATTTGCCATATCTCATATTCATAATATGCGGCTATGGAAAACAATATCCTTATAGACTTTAGCATCACCACGGGCGAGAAAGTTTCATCATAATCAACCCCTTGAGTTTGAGTGAAACCCTTTGCTACAAGTCTAGCTTTATAAGTATCCAAGTTTCATGCATATTAGTTTTCTTCTTGAAAACCCACTTACTTCCAACCAGTTTGGAATTAAGTGGTGGAGCAACCAGGTCCCATACTTGGTTGTCATGCATGGATTGCATCTCAACGTTCATGGCTTCCAGCCATTTATCACAATCAGATTGTGACATTGCATCTCGGTATGTGGTTGGTTCATCAGAATCTACCACATAGCATCCATCCATGAAAAATCCATATCTTTCAGGTGGAGTGCTAATTCTACCAGATTTGCGAACGTTTTGTGTGTTTTGATCAACCATTTGATCATCATCAACAACCTCTTGTTGATTACTAGTGTCAACCAAACGTGTATTGGCTTGTGGTTCTCGATCCTCCTCGAGTTCCATAGTTCTATCAGTTCCTTCCATAAGGAACCTTCTTTCAAGAACTTATCCTTGCGAGTTATAAACACTTTATGCTCATTTGGATTGTAGAAGTAATATCCCATTGAATCTTCGGGATATCCTACAAAGATACACTTAGTGGAACGGCTTTCAAGTTTATCAGAGGGTGTAGATCTTAACATAAGCCTCACAGCCCCATACCCTTAAATATGATAATGATGGAACCTTTCCATGCCATATTTCAAAAGGTGTCCTTTCCACTTTCTTGGTTAGTGCCATATTTAAAATTACGGGCAACAGAGATCAGTGTGAAACCCCAAATGATAGAGGTAATGTGCTTCTAGCCATCATGGATCGAACCATATCCAATAGAGTTCGATTCCTCCTTTCAGACACACCATTATGTTGTGTGTTCTGGGTGGAGTAAGTTGTGAGACAATCCCACAACTCCTAAGATGTTCTAGAAACGCATCATTGAGGTATTCACCTCCTCTATCGGAACGTAGTACCTTGATTGTTTTGTTGAGTTGATTTTGTACTTCATTTTGGAAGACTTTGAACATTTCAAAGGCTTCATTTTTGTGTCTTAACAAGAACACATACCCATAGCGACTATAATCGTCGTAAAGGTAATGAAGTATCTTTCACCATTCCTTGTCATTGTCCTAAAAGGACCACATACATCCGAATGTATGATACCTAATAAGTCTTTCTCCCTTTCATTAGTTCCACGAAAGGGCTCCTTGGTCATCTTTCCCAATAAACAAGATTCACATTCATCAAATGAATCATCACTTGATTTCAAAAGACCATTCTTTTGAAGTGTATGAATGCGATCCTTGTTTATGTGACCAAGGCGACAATGCCAAAGAAAAGTTTTACTCAAATCCAATTTGAGTCTTTTGGTGCTTGCTTGGTAAACGAGTTATCAATGGATATATTATCATGAACCAATTCATAAATGCCATTAAACGGCATTTATTTAAAATAAAAGACATCATTCATGAAAACATAAAACCCATTGTCTATAAACTTGAAAAAATAACCACATTGTCTTAAAAGAGAAACGGAGATAATGTTCCTAGTCAAAACTAGGAGCATACATAATGTTTTTCAAAATAACTTCCAAACCATTTGGAAGCTTCAAAACGTAATCTCCTCGGGCTTGGACGTCAACCTTTGCCCCATTGCCCATGAAGAGACTTATATCTCCTTTCTTGAAATCATTTCTTCTTTTGAACCCCTGCAATGAATTGCATATATGAGTTCCACATCCGGTATCCAATACCCATGTGTTAGAAGAAATAATATTAAGATCAATATGGATCATGAAAGTTGTACCTGAGGTTTGCCCTGCATCCCTCTTAGCTTTCAACTCCTTGAGATAGGTCTCATCCAATGGCCTATCTCCCCACAACCAAAGCACGGATCCTCAGCACTAACCTTTAGCTTCTTAGGTTTGGGTTCCGCCTTTGCCTTTCCCTTGAACCCCTTCTTGACTTGCCCCTTACCAATGACAACCTTTGCCTTTGGTTCCGGGTGATGCCTCTTCTTCAAGCCACCCTCATTGATCGTAAGAACGGGTAAAACCTTTTTACCCATGCGGCTTCAGCTGTCTTAAAGCATTCCGTGAAGCTCACCAATGCTTTTGTCCCATCCGTTCATGTTGTAGTTCATGACGAATGTCTCAAACCTTTTAGTTAGGCCGTTTAGGATCAAATCCGTGGCTAACTCTTTTGAGACGGGACAGTTAAGCCGTTCAAGCCGATCAATGTGGCTTTTCATCTTAAGCACATAAGATGATACGGATTGGGTTTCTTCCATATGACATGCATGAAGTGCTCGAACCGTTTCGAAGCGCTCCACCCTAGCTTGAGTAAGGAACATTTCCTTAAGCTGGGTTACCATGTCATACGCACCATGATTCTCGAAATCCTTTTGGATTTCGGGAATCATTGTTCCCAACATGAGGCAAGAAACTTGCACCGAATCTTTGGTGTATTTAAGCCAATCCGCATAGGCATCCAAGTTATTGACGTCGGGTTCATCGAGAATAGGATCGTCTAATATATAGGACTTCTTTTCTTGCTTGAGAACAATTCTCAAGTTTCGATACCAGTCCATAAAGTTATTAAAGTTTAGACGATCCTTGTCCAAAATAGATCTAAGTGATAGATTATGCACATGAGGGATAATAGCGTTCTGTGGATTGTTGATTGCGGCCATCTATAAAGAATTTAACAAAGTTCAATTTAGTATTTTCGATATAAATAAATTTTAATCTCTAATACCCTTTTAATGTCTCCAAGACAATTATTGATTAAAATCTAGAATCCAACGTTTCATTCAAATAGTAGTTAGGTGACCTCTATCCTACTATTCAAATTAACAAGGTAGTCAACGTTTGACAATTGCAACCCTTTGCAACTTCTAGTTTTATGGGATCGGTTAAGCATCATATGTTTTGTTGGCATGTTTATTCCCATCAACACCTTTGAACGCCATGTGCCGGTGACCCTATTCACATGGTTTCCAAATCAAGTCGTCCTACTTACACACACGTGTGAGTTTACACATACAAGAGGTTAGGTGACCCTCATCCCAAAAGTATTGTAAAACCACCTCAAGATCACAAGTTTTCTTAAATGTGGTTAGGTGACCCTATTCCACGATTCAAGTCTACAAGTGACTTAAGTGTCGTATAAAAGGATGGTGTTCAACTTGTTTTAAAAGGGATTTTAGTTTTCAAAATTCTAGATTGGAAAACTATTTAATGTACCTTCCATTTGCATGCATTCAAATGTATGGTACCTTTGAAAACCAATTTTCAAATTCCTTTAAATAAAACCCAATTTATTATGAAATCATTAATAGTTAATAAAACCAATTTTATAACTTAATAATTTCAAAGGAATCACTTTTATGCTAGTTGTCGATTTTAATTGTTAACATCCAAACATGATAAAACAATAAACATAAATCAACCACACAAGCATAAAATACAAACACAAGCTCATAACCATAACCACCTAGAATGACAACTCTTGTTGACCGAAACAAGTGTGCCAAAAGGTCTCTCCTAAGGGACGAGAATGACACAAGGCATGTGTCGGTGAACTCCCACTTGATCCCGCATCCATATGTTTCAAGTGTCCACCTTGTGTTGTGACTCTTCTACTTTATTTGGGATCCAACTTCAGCTCCCAGCTTCCATGGGACTCCCAGTTTGGGCTTTGGCCATTGGGCTAAAATCCCATCTTAGACTATGAAGTCCATTAAGGCCCAAAACCAAAACCGTAACCTTTTTGCATCTTCTTTTACAAAAAAAACATATCCTAATACATTTTTTTCTAATAAAAGAAATACAACTAATATACTTATTATTACAAACCAATATGAAATGAATAAATAGATTACAAACCCAAATATATGAATATTACAACCATATTGAATAAACCGAATAAATCACAACACAAACACATCCAAAGGTCATGGCTAGGTTATGAACATCCAAATGCACATCCAAATATGCAAGTTCTTAGAAGACCAAAAGTGGTTCCCCTCTTACCCATCAAACTTTCGGCCAAGAGGAACAAAACCGAAAGTTTCGGGTATTGTCCAAACAAAATAATTAATCATCCATATGACTTAATTCTTCAAGATTATCACATGCATGTAAAGTATAATCTTAAGGAACCAAGGGGTAACCAAAAGCCTAAAAATCTTTCGGCCATATTGTTCACCACACCATAAAACCCGAAATTTTTTGGATCTATGAAGCATGTATCCGTATAAGCGGATCTTGATGCCATTGTTGAGTTTTAGCAAGATTATCAAAGTCCAAAATAACCATTTATTAAGGAAAACGCAGCGAAAATAAAGTATTTAAATCTTGTTAACCAATACACATAAACCTGTTTATGTAAAACCCAATGCCCGGATCCATATACGAATATGCATGCTATCAAAACACAACCATAGAGTGTTAACATATATACCTTCAAGTCTACAGATTCGAAGGAGATGAATGAGGTTGAACGGCTAGAATCCAAAGGAGGAATCCTCAAGCTTGTATACCCGACAAGCTCCAACAAACACCTACGTTGCTAGGATCCAAAACACTTGCAAGAACACCCTTGTTGTTCTTCTTCATCTTATCGGTTCCGAATGGAGAGAAAAGAGAGAGAGCAATGTGTGTGAGAGAGTATGGTTGTTTTTCTCCAAGAAAAGTGATCTCCCAATAAACAACCATGCATGCTTTGAAAGAATAAAAGGAGGAGAGAGAAGAGGGAGGAATTTTCCCACCCAAATTTCAAATCCACTTTTAATTACTTACATTTTATTTACTTATGATACTTATGTTATAAAACATATCATAAGTAACATGCAATATGTTTATTTAACCAATTTAAATAACATCTCTCAAAATATAAATTATCCATATAATTTATTTAACACACAAATGCAAATATTTAGAAAACCATTTTCAAAATATTATAAGTGTTGATATTTATTAACTAGATCATATCTAATAATAAATATCGTGGTGTTTGTCTAGCTTGTTATTGGGTATGACCCGACTTGGATCAATACGTACTAGCCATATCAACTCTAATATGAGTCTTGGGCAGATCGATTCCAACAGGTGTGTGTCAATTTTACTGATTTAAACAAGGCATGCCCCAAGGATCCTTTCCCGTTACCACATATAGATTCCATGGTGGATGCAACGGCAGGACATGAGATACTCACCTTTATGGATGCTTCCTCTGGATTTCAACAAATTCAGATGGAACCATCTGATCAAGAGGATACAGCATTCATGACTCCTACCTATATTGCTATATTGCTATGCCATTCGGACTAAGGAATGTAGGGGCAACATATCAAAGATTAGTCAACATGATGTTCAAGGATCAGTTAGGCAAGACTATGGAGGTCTACATAAAGGACATGGTGGCGAAGTCAAAGAGGGCTGAGGATCACCTCAGAGATCTTGAAGAAGCATTCAATATCCTCGACCAGTATAACATGAAACTGAATCCATCAAAATGCCATTTTGGTGTTAAGGCTGGAAAGTTTCTAGTATACATGGTGACTAAAAGATGAATAGAAGCAAGCCCCAAGCAAATCGAAGCCATCATCAACTTTAAATCCCTTGTGAATGCTAAGGATGTCCAGAGATTGATGGGAAGAATAGCTGCTCTCAACAGATTCATTTGCAGATCCTCCGAGAAGTGCAAAGATTTCTACGACATTCTTAGGAAAAACAAGAAGTTTGAGTGGACAGAGAAGCATGAGGCTGCACTTAAAGCTTTAAAGGGTTACTTATCCTCGGCACTAGCTCTGATGAAGCCTGTGGATGGAGAATCCTTATACCTATACCTAGCTGTATCAGGAAATGCTATAAGTGTTGTCCTTGTGAAGGATCATCAAGGTGAACAACATCCCGTTTATTATGTAAGTAAAAGTCTTCTAGATGCAGAAGCTAGGTATTCTCATTTAGAAAAATTAATTCTTGCACTTATTATGGCTTCTACTAAATTGAGACATTACTTTGAAACACTAACTATTATATTGAGAACTAATTATCCTGTTAAAAATGTGCTTAGAAAACCAGAATTATCAGGAAGAATGGCCAAGTGGGCTGTGAAGCTAAGTGCATATGATATTAAGTATGAGCCTAGAACAGCCATCAAATCGCAAGCACTAGCAGACTTTGTGGCTGATTTCAGCAGTGATATGCAAAAGGAAGTTGATCTAGAGGTCCACCAACTAGAAGAAACCAAGGATCCTTGGATCCTCTTCATAGATGGAGCACCCAACGTAAGAGGGACAGGATTAGGTCCTACTGAAATCGCCACAGGGGGGGACATATTACCCCAGTCTATAGCCTGTGAATTTCAAGCAACGAACAATGAGGCAGAGTATGAAGCTCTGATCGTAGGTTTACAATTAGCTAAGTGCATGAGGATCAGGTATCTTCAAGTATATATAGATTCATTGTTGATTGCTAACCACTTTAATGGCTCATATGTTTTTACAGGAGAAAAACTAATTAAATATCTAGATGTTGTGAAGGAATTAGCAAAATCCTTCGAATTGTTTAGCATTGTACAGGTACCGAGGGAAGAGAATGTTGGGGCAGATGCCTTGGCAAATTTAGCCTCATCTTTGAAGATTCCAGAAGACACGAAGATCCCAATCATTCATATACTCTCGCCAGCAATAGGAGAATAAGAAGTTGGAGAGATCCTGGATCCTACCGATCAAAAAATACATTCAAACTGGAGAAATTCCAGCCACGGAGAATCCTAAATCTTTCAAACTCAAGGTATCAAAATATATTTTATTAGATTATATGCTATAAAGGAAATCTCTTGCAGGTCCATACTTGAGGTGCATTGAGGACCCTGAAATCCAAGAGGTGCTCAAAGACTTTCACGAAGGTGATTGTGGTAATGACACTGGAGGTAGAGCCGTATTTTCTAGGATTCTAAGAACAGGATACTTCTGGCCAACAATGAAGAGAGATGCCATGGAATACTCAAAGAAATGTGATGCTTGTCAAAGGCATGCAAATATCCTACATCAACCAGCAGAACCTATGTATCCTATATCCACATCATGGCCTTTCATGAAGTGGGGCATGGATATTGTGGGTAAACTACCTAAGGCACCAGGAGGAAAAGTATTCATGCTTGAAATGACTGATTACTTTTCAAAGTGGATAGAAGCAGAAGCTTTTATTCAAGTACGCGAAAAAGAGGTGATATCTTTCATTAAAAGAACATTATTACTAGATTTGGTATCCCTTCAGAAATTATTTGTGACAATGGTTCCCAGTTTATCGGGAAAAGAACCACTAACTTTTGTGATAGCTGGGGCATCAAGATGATTACCTCTACTCCAGTACATCTTCAAGCTAATGGTCAACCGGAGTCTAGCAACAAGATAATCATCAACAACTTAAAGAAGAAGCTAGGATCCAAGAAAGGAAAATGGGCCGAAGAGCTACCTTATGTTCTTTGGGCTGATATGACAACACCCAAGAATGCAACATGCCAAACACCCATCTCATTGGTGTTTGGATCAAAAGCAGTAATCCTCACAAAAATGGTGGTTCCGGCAGCCAGAACAAGCATCCGTGATCCTGAGGTCAATGAAGAAATCCTTCTTGAATACTTGGAAACTGTTGAAGAACTCAAAGACCTAGCCAAGATCAGAATGGCAACATATCAACAAAGGGTAACTGGGGCATACAACAAAAATATAAGGATCAGAAGATTTCAAGAACTAGATCTAGTCTTGAGAAAAGCCTTCCAGAATACAACCAATCCAACAGATGGGAAGTTAGCACCCAAATGGGAAGGTCCTTATCTGATTGAGTCAGAAGCAGGAAAGGGGGCATATCATTTGCTCACTATGGAAGGCAACAGGTTACCAAGAGCATGGACTGTTATCCACTTCAAGAAATACTTTTTTTGATCATGATCAAGTATCCTCTGAGGATCGAGTATCCTTAAAGGATCAAGGATCCTAAAATCGGTAATATCTATCTAATCACTTATTCATTTTAAGTTTTTATTTAAGGATAACATATTCTTAACATTTGTATTTTCCAATATTTAAGTAACAATGCAGGATTTTGGTAAGATGTTTAATGATCAAGAGGTTAGCCACCTCTCCTTTCCCTTTAAGGTACTAAACTAATTCCCTTGGCCTAGCCCAGGATTGGTAATGACCCCCGATGGTCACATCCTCCAAGGTTTAAAGGTTTTCACCTTTCTTACGAACTAGAGTTTCTACACTCTCGCATGTAGTGCACGCTATCCAATGTATATTCCGGGGCAGTGGGACCAGTACATGCTTAGTGGCTGACAATTTCGTTGTTTTCGGCTATGTGGAGGATCCTACGATTTATGGTAGACGTACCATACCACCAGTTTATAACATTTTCATGTTATCTTACGTTTGGGCTAAATCCCGGTTTGGGCGAGCCCCAGTTAACATCCGTATATTGGGCCAGTCCCCAGTTTGGGCTTGTCCCCAGTTTTTAGGCTTGTCCCCAGTTCACTGGCTTGTCCCCAGTTGCACGGGCTTGTCCCCAGTTGATTATTTGGGCTTGTCCCCAGCTTCACGGGTTTAACCCCAATTAATATTATAAGTTCTTTGCAACATATATCCTAAGTTCAATTATAAGAATCAAGATTGATGGATTCGAAATCCTTAAATTGCTTATACAAGGGTCACATAAGGCTCATTACTTATGGTAACCTAGACCTAATTAGATCTTATGGTATGATTTCTACTTGTCAATTTATATTTATTTGGTTAAGATATTTCTAAATTCTATTGTTTAAGGATATGAAATTCCTAGCCTATATTTTTCAAGGATATTCTATCCTCAAAATTCTTATTCAAAGGTGTTTTTAAATTCTTCAACAAGACTAAATTTATATCAAACAAATTTTTACAATAACAAGCAAATAGTCAAAAGCTTTATATTATTAAACATAAGTCACTTGGACTTATCCAAAAACCTTAACCCGGATTTCACCATATGAAAGATGGACCATCCACCCGGGTTAAGCAGGTGTTACTAATTGTTCTTAAAGCGCAGGAAAATTGTTGGGTCCATATTTGGTGGCTTGTACTTAGTTATATTGTTTATTGGGTATCGTATTGGGCTATGATCCTTAAAAGATCTCGGTGGGCTTTGGGCTTTACATGGGCTTGATTGTTAGCTTCCCTATATATAGAGAATATGTGTATAGGGTTTAAGTTGTTCACATTAAGAGAGTTGTTGAACACTTTGAGAGCCACCATCTAGAGAGCATTGTATCGTTTGACTAAGTGGTTTATGTATCTGACGATTGATAATATAATCGTATGCATTGAAACCATATTACGTGTTTATTTTATTCATACTGTACATCATTGTTCTTGAATCACCACGTTAACTAGATTCCGCATATTTGACGTGTGTTGGTTAATATCATATTGTAATGATCCAGATTCGGGACTTACAAAAATAAAAGTCAGAGGCACCAAAGGCTTCATCCTCATAAGCAAGGATCCATCCACCTTCGGTACCCCTGAAGATTGTCTTGAGGATCATTGATCCTTAAACCCTATTACTAATGTTGTTACAACAAAATTCTCCATAAAAACATCAACATAAAAAAATGGGCTCGGGCCTTGTCTTCAATATCCTTCATCGCCCATTCACGCGGCTTCCTCGCCTTCCGCAGCACCTGCTCCTTCACCAGCTTCCACCACATCCTTGACCCCACTAGTCCCAGCTTCATTCTCCTTAGCCATATCCACATCCTCTTCGCCACCAAGAGCCGCCAGAGCAGTCTTCCACTTCTTCACATCCCAGGTCGCTTTATCGAAAGCAGAATCACCGGCCTCCGTCGCTATCTTAATCCTTGCCTGGAGCACTGGCCTGGCAGCCCACATTTTAGCCTCTTATGTAGCCTGTTTCACTTCTTGTTGGTGCTGGGCTTCCGCTGTGGATAGTTGGTCCTCCAACTGCTTCTTGTCCTTTGAAAGCTGGATTAAGGCTTTATCCTTGGTAACCACAGCATTCCCCATCCCGGACAGCTTCTCGCTCATCTGGTTCACAATCTTTTCACAGTGGTCTTTAAAAGCATTCACAGCCTGTAACCAACAATTGAGTGAGGATTAGAAGGATATTGGATCTTTAAATTCAAAATAGTAGGATACAGGATACTTAAAGTGAGGATCACATCAAAGTGGGTTTCGGGCTCAGAGGATCTCTTACTCTTGGAAGCGGCTGACTTGGCTCTGGTAGTTGTGGTTTTCGGCTCGTAAGTAGATGCTGCCTTCAGTGCCTCCTTCTTGATATATTGAGGAGTAATCAAGCTGTCGATGTCCTCCAAAGAAAATTTGCTGGCAGATTTCTGAGATTTTTTAGCACCTGCACAAGTCAAACAACAGATAAGTGTTCTAACTATTCTTAATTATTTCTATTTATTATGCTAATATTACTTGACATGTTTGAGTCTGATGAGATCTCGCAGAAAGCTTCAACAAATCGGGCTTGAAAAGTTCTAACCTCAGAATCCGGGGCAAGGAATCGTTTTGTTTTTTCTTTTGTTCCAGGTAGCTTGGCCAGGGAATCAAAATTCTCAATTGCAAATCATGAAAAAGAAAAAAGATTTAGAGTTACATCTGTTATCACGGATCATGTCTTGTTAAGGATCCAGGATCCTACCCTTTCTGATCCATTTCAAAGGTAAATCAGCCCCACCAGGTATGGAGTTGCGATTTACGAAGAAAAACTTATTCCTACAAAAGGAATCGTTTAACGTCACTTTTGAAATCGGATGGGGTTGTCGAGGCTTGGACTTCAGTACGAACCGGCTTGGACCGTGAGTGGTTAGGGTATACAGGTGAGACAATTCCGTGATGCCAAAGTGAATCTCCTCTTCAATAATTTTCTCAATGGTACCTAGAACTCTCCAGATCATGGGCATAGCTTGGATATAAGATATGCCCGTGGTTTCAAAGAAAATCTGTGTGAAAGGGGGAAAAGGATAAGTGTAGCTAATGAGAAAGGGACAAGCCGGAAAACACACCCAGGTTCGAGAATAAACGTCACATTGAACGCCGGAGTTATACGGTCGGAAAATAGTTTCCAGCGGAAACAGTGATCGGAACTCATCTATCTCAGGGTCAGTGAACTTACATATCTCCATAGAAGGATTGGCTATGAGGTTTTGGGATTGCATCTCCGTCAAACCGGAGTCGTGGAAGGACTGGTCAGACGGCTTAGATGGAGGAGATGAAGATGAAGAGACATACATGTTATCGAAAAAATTAAAAGAATAAAGAGAGAAGGAAGGATACCTGATGATCTGCCTGGATATGTGGTTATAAAAGGTTTATAGGGATCGCATATATAGGCGGCTATGATTAATATCAAGGGTTAGATAATAAATATCTCTGGCGACTGTCTAACCATCTACTTTTTGCAGGATTCAAATTTCAAAATGCCAGCTGTAAAGCATAAACACCCACCATTTTGGGCGCAATTGTTAGAGCAGATGATTTTGATACTAAGGATATGTTATTCTTGACGACAGATCTAGATCAATTATCCTTCTGAAGGGTTCTGGAGCTGTGATAGGATCAAGGATCCTCAAAACTTAGTATTATTTACAATTGTCTCTTGTGTGTAGGTTGTTACTTAATAATGTAACGGCTCTAAGACTCAGTCCACCGCCTAATTCGCTACTTGGAATTCTCGAGCACGTGGTCAAATGCATGAAGGGAGAGAGTGGGGAAGATGGCGGATTAATAGGGAATATTGTTAATTAGTATTTTCTTTATAATATCGAGATAACGATCAATTAGACTTCACTTGTATTCTCACACACTAGAGTAGAACTCATATTTTTCTCTACACACTAGCATTCATTGTAATATTGATCGTAATCTCCAAAACACTTGTAACCTTCTTGATATTAATAAATTCGTGATTGACGAGTTGTCATCACCGGGGGTTTTTTTCCTTTGATCTAAACAAGATCAAGGGTTTTTTCCTCGCAACAAATCACGGTGTTCATCTCTATTTCCTTCATATATTCGATGTTATCATTTTAGCACTAAACCTCACTTAACTGATTTGGATACATTATCCTTAGCAGATTTTTGTCCAAAACACCCAGGATAGTCCTGCCAATTTCGGAAGTAGCCCCCAATAGCCGCAAGTTCTCGAGATTCGCACCTCCTATATGTGATTCCGAGATCCCGAAGCGATTCCAGACTCCAAGCATGATGGAACCACAGATCCTAAAGAGCATGTCGCCTAAGGATGGAGATCAACCTCATACCTTAGAACCTCAAATAAGCATGTTTGTGCAAAGGCTTTGGCTCAACCCTGACCAAAGCCGCGTTAATATGGCTCTAAAGTGTCCCTCCTTTCTCTACTAAATCTTTTGCTCATTTAGTTAACCTGTTTAATAACCAATTATCTTGCAACAGAAGTTTTAAAAGATTAACTAACTTATATAGAGTAACACAGGGTAATGATGAATCCCTTAGGGATTATGTCAGCAATTCAGCAAATAAGCTCTAGAGATCCGCAACCAAGATGTTGCAACGACTGTACAAGCTTTCAAAATGGGTCTCAAGAAGGATACCTCTTTCTAAGAAGATCTTGTCATGAATCCCTGCAGGAATCTGGAGAGAGAAAGGTATAGGGTTCTAAGGTTCATTAGGCTGGAAGAAGACAAGATGATTCAGCTAAGGTTGAATGGCTCAAACACCTACAACCATCTAAACAGGAAGTCGGATTCCCCATCATCTAAACCATATTGATCCAAACCATATTCCAGGAATGATGGGGTCAATATGGTAGATAATGATGAGAATGACGGATAGAATCCTAACTTACATGACTATTGTTTTTCAGTTGATATTCATGGATTAATATGTGTTATTCAGGATCTAGGTGAAAAGGCAAGATGGCCTCGAAGGAATGAGAATAATGGTGCATGGAAAGACAAGTCCAAATGGTGCGCTTTTCATGAAGATATTAGTCACGTAATGGATGAGTGCATTGCTCTAAAAAGGAAAATCAACTACCTACTCAGCAAAGGTCACTTAAAAGAGTTGCTAGGAAAGAAGAGTCAAAACCAGGACCCCGAGCAATATCCCAAAGGGCAGAATCTCCATAACCGGGCGCTTTGATTGTAAATGTTATCTTTGGAGGATCAGATATATGCGGAACATCCTATTCAGCAGCTATAAGGAATACCAAAATAACCAAAGCATAAACTACTGAGGGACCAACTAAGACAATGACATTGCCCAAAGAATATAGAGTCGCATTTGATGGTGAGGACATGAACAATATTCAGGATCCACATCACGATGGTCTGGTCATAACCCTTTATATTTCTAATTTTTTTGTACGCAGGATCATAGTGGACAATGGAAGTTCAGTAAATATCATCCAACTGGACATCCTAAACAGGATGATTATTACGGAATCCGTGATTATATCGAAGTCTCCGGTCTTGGTGGGATATAGCGGGGAGGCCAAGAGCATAGTAGGAGAGATCAAGCTTCCAGTTTACGATGAGGGAGTAAACTCTATCCATAAATTCTATGTTATTGATGCGTTAACCTCTTTAATGTTATCTTAGACAGGCCTTAGATCCATGATATGAAGGTTGTACCCTTAACCTACCATTAATGCACAAACTTCTGACACCTTGGGGGATTGTCAAGATTCAAATTAATGCATTAACCTCTTTTATGCCTCTTCAATGAAACCAACGGCTAAACCAACTCAAGCATAGCAATCAAATAATAAAATGCTTGATGTTTTGGAAGTAGTTGAACAAGAGGTCAAAAAATTACTATTAGTTTATTAGGATCCTGACATCAAAGTGTTGATAGGAACTGGGGTTCTTCAAGAAATTGAAGATCACTTGGTCTAGTTCCTTAAAAGCATAACATTTACTTTTGAAGTAAAGTTCCCAAGATGGTTAGCCAACGCGGTGGTAGTCTAGAAAAAAATTGCAATTGGAGGGTTTGTGTCGACTACACGGAATTCAACAAAGCTTGACCCAAAGATCCTTCCCTATTTCCACACATAGACTCCATGGTGGATGCAACTGCTGGACATGAAATGTTGACCTTTATTAACTCCTCTTCGGGATCCCAGCAAATCCAAATGGAATTGTCAGACCAAGAAGACACAAAATTCATTACTCTAACATGTATATAATGTTACACTGCAATGCCTTTTGGTTTGAAAAATGCAGGTGCCACCTACCAAAGATTGGTCAACATGATGTTCAAAGAGCAAATGGGGGAAACCATGGAAGTATACATCGATTACATGATGGTAAAATCAAGGAAATCAGTGGATTACCTCCACGATATTCAGGAAGCCTTTGACATTCTTAAAAATATAATATGAAGTTAAACCCCTACAAGTGCCACTTTAGAGTGGGGTCAGACAAATTTATGGATTACATGGTCACCAAAAGGGGGATAGAAGCAAATCCGGAGCATATCAAAGCCATCATGAACCTGAAGGTACCGGCTAACGTGAAGAATGTCCAATGGTTGACTGGCAGGATCGCAACCTTAAACAGATTTATTTCAAGATTGTCATAAATGTGTAAGGATTTCTACCATATCTTGAAAAAGAACAAGGCGTTTTAATGGAGTCAGAAACATGATAAGGTGCTTGATGACTTGAAACTATGCCTTTCATCAGCACAATTACTAATGAAGCTTGAAGATGGCGAGCCATTATTCCTCTATCTTGCGATAAGTACATACACAAAGGGAAACAACATCCTATCTACTATGTAAGTAAAGTCTACTTGATGTTAAAACCAGGTATTCTATTTTAGAAAAGTTAATTTTAGCTTTAGTTATGGCATCTACCAAGTTAAGACAATTTTGAGATGCATACTATTTTTGTTGAAGCTAATTATCATGTTAAAAATGTTTTGAGAAAGCCTGAAATGTCTGGTAGGATGGCTAAGTGGTATGTTAAGTTGAGTGCTTATTGTTATGGCATAGATTTTATGTTGAGGATACTTTATCCTTATGTAGCTTTTTGATCATTTATCCTTGAGATATGTTCCATGTTGCATAGGAACAAGGATCCTCGGTATTTGTTGTTAATAATGATTGTTTCTCATGTGTAGGTTTATAATTAACAGGTCTACGGATGGAAGATCTAGTCTACCTATTTTTACGTTATGGAGCTCATTCAACACGTGGTCAAAAGACTTGTACGCAGCTAGTGGGAGAGTGGTGCAAAGATAGGACTAGTTGTTATCTTTCATTTTTGTATTTAATCGAGCTTATGATCAGTTAGTTGACACACTTCACGTTCATTAGCAATAGTCAGAGATAAACCTAGCAATACTCACACACACTTAGTGATTTTTATATTTACTGATCATAATCTCCAACCTTTGTAACACCCTTTTTGGTTAATAAATTGGTGATAGACGATTTGTCATCACCCGGGGTTTTTGTGCCAGCGATCCGACCAAGATCAAGGGCTTTTCCTCGCAAAAAATCTCTGTGTTATTCTTCATATTTTTTACACAATCGTTATTGTCGTATAAGCACTATACCTCACTTTACAAATTTGGTTACATTATCCTTAAAACCGATTTTTGACCAAAACAACTTGACGCCCATCGTGGGGCAATTGGTGCTTTAATCTAGAATATCTCTCATTAGTTTTCAACCTTTCATACCTATATTACTACTAATGGCCTCTCAACAAACCTCTGCTTCAACCATCATGCATTCATCAGTTTCTCTCTCATCGAATGCTCGTTGCCGATGCCTCCTCCACCCGGAGGATCACATATGACCAGTGTTGCTGGAAGCAAGATGTAAACTCTTGTCTTCCAAGGCTCAACGTCCACTCTTGCCACCTCTGCGATAACTTCTAACAATGATGTTTCTGCTATGTTTTCACATGTTAAGACGTATATGGAGCAGCAGAACAGGACTAACCAGAAGATCCTACGTGAGATAGAGGATCTAAGAAGACTAAGAGGCCAGTGGAGGATCAGACTCCCTTGATGCCTAGGATGCTGGATTTCACCACTCTAGGGTCCATGGCTCAACTTGCTCAAGGATCATCTATCCTTCCACCAGGATCCCTGGGTCAGCAAGCTCAAGGATCCCCGTTCCTTCAGCAAGGATCATTTATCCTTCAACCAGGATCCGTGGGTCAGCAAGCTCAAGGATCCTCTTTCCTTCAGCAAGGATCATCCATCCTTCAGCCGAGATCCTCTAGATTGTATCATCAAGGATCCTTCAACTTCCAACCTCAAGGATCCTTCATGTAGAATCAACGATCCTCGGTACTTCAAAATCAAAGATCATCAGAGGTCCATGAAGGAGACATCATCCTTATGCAAACCATTGCCTCTGGTGGACCAACTACTATAGCAGATGCTTCTTATCTTGGCTACTCTTCTGGGATGCCAACATTTTGTCAACAACGAGGTAACCTTTATAATCACATATCCTTAGATACTAACCTTGGTTCCAAGCAGGATACAGGTATCAATCAGGCCATGGCTAAGGAACTTCAGAATCTGAAGGATATGTTACCCAGCGTACCAGGAGTGGTCCGACCAATTCCTAAAATACCAAAAGAAAGCCACAAGCTATAAAATTTGCTCCACCAATATACGATGCTTAAATCCCAAAACGCTTTCAAACACCAAATATGAAGGTGTACGATGGTACAACCAATCCAAATGAGCATGTGTCTCAGTACAGGGAGAGAATGGAGATCAACCCCATTCCTGAAAGACTCAAAGAGGCATGCCTATGCAAAGGCTTTGGATCCACATTAACTGGATCTACTCTCAAATGGCTGCTAAGTCTTCTTCCCTACACCATTACTTCTTTTTCACACTTAGTTAATTTATTCAATAGCCAATTTTCTTGTAGTAGAAAATTAGAGAAATTAACTAGTGATTTATATCGAGTTGTCCAACTTCGTAATGAATCCTTAAGGAATTTTGTTACAAAGTTTGGAAGGGAAGCCTTATAAACCCAAATCTTGACATGGCTACGGATATTGAGGCATTCAAGATGGGGTTACAAAAGGACTCCCTAGCTATTTTATGATGATCATGCTATGACCCCATGCAAGACATTAGATGAAGTAAGGAACAGGGCACTCAGGTTTATAAGACTAGTGGATGATAAGAGGATCCAAGAACAGTTAGGAGCTCCAACAAAACAAGAGTCACCTGACAAGAAACAAGGATCCTCATTCAGGAACAATAATTCAAAGTTGTATTCAAAATTCAACAACCAAAATGTCCTTGCGGTCGAAGAAGAGGATGACGATGATGAAGATTATCCAAGAATTTCTAAGTATTGCTTCTCTATTAATACTCATGGCTTAATATGTGATATGAAGGATCTTGGAGAAAGCAATATGTCCTCGGAAAAACGAGAAGGCAACATCCTTCAAGGATAAGTCCAAATGGTGTGCATTCCATGAAGATTTTGGCCATTTTACTGATGACTGCATCGGTCTAAGAAGGGAAATTGGGTATCTTCTAAGCAAGGGCCATTTCAGGGAGTTCCTAGGAAGAAAGAAGTCAAGGATCTAGGATCCAAAAGATGTCCCACAGAAAGCAGCTCCACCCCCACCTGATGCACAAGTCATCAGTTTCATCACCGGTGGTTCGGATACATGTGGAACCTCCTTCTCCTCGGCCAAGAGAAATGCTAAAGAAACTAAGTTGGAAAATAGAGAGCGACCTATCACACCCACTACCCTAATCAATGACAAGAAAATCTTCTTCGACGAAGAAGATAGAATGAGCATCCAGGATCCTCATCACATTGGTTTGATATAACTCTTTTTATTGCTAATCATTATGTGCGCAGGATCCTAGTTGATGGAGGAAGTTCGGTTAACATCATTCAATGTGAAGTACTCAAGAAGATGAATATCCCAGAATCAGAAATTTTTCCCCGCTCATCCATACTCGTTGGTTTCAGTGGCGAAACTAAGAACACACTGGGGAACATCAAGCTTCCTATATACATTAGGGGAGTGAACTCTTTTCAAATATTTCATGTTATAGATAACTTGTCTTGTTGCAATGTAATTCTTGGCAGGCCATGGATACACGGAATGAAAGATGTAGCGTCTACTTATCACCAGTGTATCAAACTACCAACTCCTTAGGTGTCACACCCTCAATTTCCACATGCGGGGTTCTACCGCGAGGCGCGTGACAAACCAAGATCTCAATCATTAGTTACAACAAACAACGTCTAAATATTTTAGATAAACTTTATTGTCCCATATTTGGGAAAACAATTCAGAGTTAATGTCTTAATGTTTTAATATGCGGAAGCGTAACATAACGGGAAACATCCCTAAGAAAAACTAAATAGTCTAAAGCGCCCAAAACATGCGCAAGCCATAACATTATTAAATAAAAAGGTTCCATCTTATGATGCAATGTCTATTGGTGATCATGAATGCAACTCCTATCTTGCACTATCAGCGACTTGAGAAAGACATGCTAAAACGGGTCAACACAACGGTTGGTGAGTTCACAGTTTGAGTTTAAAAACAAGTTTTTCAATCAAACCATTTAGTAAGTAAACAGTGTAAGTAGTAAAGCATAGGTATTATACGGATAATGTATGCATTAGTAATACTGCTAGTTAATTAGGCTAGCAATCATGTTACATTAGTGTGTGTTCCATTGTGACCGAGGCTGACTTGTTAGTTTGTTGCCACCCACGGAGTCTAATATAAGACAAGTGTGTTTCTAGTAAATAAGACGCCCGGCGACTCCCTCAACCGAGAGCCCCGAGGGGGTTTGTCAAACCCAGTAGTACTACCTTTTATTACCCAGCCAATATACAATTGTTAACGGTCCAATGTGCATGGGGGACTTCAGTATAAGTTCACAATGTACACATGAGGTATTAAAAAGTCTACAATTATCCAAAAGTTTGTAAGTTGCATGCTTTCCCCCCAAAAGGAGTAACTAAAAAGTGGGGTAGTGAAACTCACCTCGAATGCGGTTCAAATTGAAAGTCAATTGCTTAAGTCAATGTTGTTCTAGTGCCTAAATCACACAAGCACTATAAGTATTTGCTAAGCGATTCCTAGAACCCTTAGTATCCAAACAATTCCCTTGTTTATTTGAAGTATGACCAAAGTTTGACTTTTTGTTGACTTTGACCAAAGTTTGACTTTTTGTTGACTTTGACCAATGTTTTACTTTTCGTTTGACTTTTGACCAAAAGGTCCAAGTTGTTGACCGTTGACTAAAAAGTCCAAGTCTCGATGACCGAAAACTAAAAATTGAGTTTTGTTGACCGTTGGCCAAAATGTTGACCTTTGACCAAAATGTTGACCGACGACCCGTTGATGACTCTTGACCAATTCGTTAGACTTAGAATGTTTACATTATGTTCCTAGTCGCAACTTTAACAATAATCAAATAATGTGCACTTAGTCATTTTTCTTGCAATTCTATGACTAAATCTAACTCCTATTACTTTCAACATTTCACAAGTAAGACTAACCACTTAGTCAATTAGTTCTAAGTTGACCCATAAAGTCAAAATTCAATTTACCACAATCAATATATTACAATTTACAACTATTTTAACTAATCAATATATTGATCATCCTTAACCAATTTCAATCATCCAAAACCGATTTTTCTCATCAACCAAAACTTAAAATTAAATTACCAAATAAATCACACATATACTCACAAGTATTAGGTATACCATATATTTTTCTCATAATTTTAAAATTCACCAAAACATACATAATATTCACACACTACATCCATCTAATTTTTATCTCTATTTCAACACAGCAGTACACAAATATTTGTCAAAAACTATATATTTGTCCAATTTATACAAGACCAATTAGATTAGATTCCTACTTCAATTTAAAACTATCCAGAAGTTGAATCATATTCATATATATTTTTAACATCAAGTTATGCAATTTATAACACAACTCAGAAACTTTACCTCTAAATCAGGTTTGCAAACTGATTTTATAAATTAATAAAAAGTATTCATAAAAAGTCCAAAAATTAAGATTCTCGGATTTATGAAAACTTGATTCAAAATACTTGTTCATAGAATTAAAAATCAACCAGAAACACAAACGTATCATCAAGTTATTCACCATACAATCTAAGACACAAAGTCTGCCAGCAAGCAGATTCAAACCACAATTCACAAAAGTTATGATTTTTACATCCTTATGATTCTTAAATCATCAAAGATCATTCCTACACAATCAATATCATGTGTTTCTATTATCCATTTAATTTCATAAGAAAAACAAATACACTTATAAAAGAATCAAACTTTTAGATCAAAACACATACAATCCTTTTGACTCATCAAACTTTGATCATCCCCTTTCCATGATCCAAATCATTTGTATACAAGGTTCATATTTATAATATAAAACATAATAACCTACTCAATTGTTTGATCTAAAGGCTTACTCCCCTTGCTTCCCAATAATCACCAAACCTTTTGTGTATGGAAATGAGATTGAAAGAGAGTGTTTGCAAAACAAAGTGAGAGTGTGTGTGGTGGTGTGTGGTTCACGGCCAAGGCAAGAGAGAAAGGGAAAGAGAAAAGCTTTGGAAAATCAATAGTTTGTAACCACTTTGTTATTAAAAATCCTTTATTATTGATTTAATGGAATAATAATACCTTAGGTTATTTTTATTAAAACATATGTGACATGTTACATATTTTATAAAACATTTCCTATGTATTATAATCTAAGGTTTCATTTAAATAACCAACATGTAGCATGACATATAATGTAACTTGTTTAATCACCTAGCTTTCTTACAAATCACATAATCATGTAACAACAATAATATAACATATTGATCATATAACACATTATACTTATCATATACAGTACATGCCATATAACACGTTTATTATAACATGCATGACGAGTTTATTATTCTAGTTATAACTAGCCACTTATTCTTGTTTAAGTCACCAACGACACATTAACTTAAATGTACGCATACATGACACCACATGTACAAGAGTTCGTTAACATAGTTAACAGAACTAACTGAGTTTACAGGCATAGTCAACAAGGTTTCACTGTGTTTAGTTAACGAAGTTAACCTGAAATTTGGCAGTTGTCACATCATCCCCTTGTTAAAAGAATTTTCGTCCCGAAAATTGTAAAATGTCTCTCAAGGGCTGGAAATGAAAGAGAGGAAAATAAAGAAGAGAAGAAAAAAAAATTCAGATTGTCACATCATCCCCTTGTTAAAATAAATTTCGTCTCGAAATTTAGATCGTACCTAAGGTTTATCATTGGGTTTGAATAAGTGAGGATACTTTTCTTTCATCTGATCCTCGCTTTCCCACGTGAACTCCGGTCCACGTTTCAAGTTCCATCGCACAAGAACAATAGGTTGTGTCTTCGGGTTTTTACCTCCCTATCCATAATCTCAACAGGTTCCTCCACGAAGTGTAACTTTTTATCAATCTCTAATTCCTCTAAAGGAACTTCGAGAGTTTCGTCTGCCAAACACTTCTTAAGGTTCGACACATGGAAAACGTTGTGTACTCCACTGAGTTATTCTGGTAATTCCAATTTGTATGCCATAGGGCCAATTCGTTTAATAATTTCAAATGGTCCTACATAGCGCGGATTTAGTTTTCCACGTTTCCCAAAACGGATAACACCTTTCCAAGGTGACACTTTCAAAAGCACTTTGTCTCCAACTTCAAAATCTATAGGTTTCCTACGTTTATCAGCATAGCTCTTTTGGCGATCTCGGGCTGCTGCCATACGATTTTTGATTTGCAAAATTCGTTCATTCGTTTCATGGACTATCTCAGGTCTAGTTAGCTGGCTTTCACCGACTACTGCCCAGCATAGTGGTGTTCGACACTTTTGCCCATACAGAGCTTCGAAATTTTTCTTTTATAGTCGTGTGGTAACTATTATTATAGGAGAACTCAACTAAAGGTAAGTGAGTTTCCTAATTCTTACCGAAATCGATGAAGCAAGCTCTAAGCATATCCTACAAAGTTTGTATCGTTCGTTCACTCTGACCATCAGTCTGCGGATGTTAAGCTGTACTCATATCTAGGCGTGTTCCCAACGCCTTTTGTAATGACTGCCAAAAATTTGAAGTAAATCTAGCATCTTGGTCGGATATAATCGAAATTGGTACTCCATGACGAGCGACAATTTCCTTAATATAAATCCGAGCTAACCTATCCATCTTATCGGTCTCGCAGATAGTTAGAAAATGTGCTGACTTTGTCAGGCGATCCACTATTACCCAAATAGTATCGTATCTATTAGGAGTATTAGGTAATTTGGTTATGAAATCCATGGATATTTGTTCCCATTTACCCATTGGAATCACTGGTTGCTGAAGCAAACCAAATGGTTTCCTATACTCAACCTTTACCTTAGCACATGTCAAGCACTTTGCTACATAGTTAGCAATTTCTTCCTTCATGCCAGGCCACCAGTAGAGTTCTCGTAAGTCCTGGTACATCTTATCTGAACTTGGGTGCACAGAATACCGATATTTGTGTGCCTCGTCCATGACCAATTCACGCAAATTCCCATAGCGAGGTACCCAAATCCGGTCGTTGTAATACCGAATTCCATCGGATTCAACTTTGGATTTCCCATTGATTCCACGCAAGGCTTCGAAATCAAAATTCTCTGCTTTTAAGGCTTCAATCTGAACCTCTCGAATTCTATCCGGCAATCCTGTATGTATAGTTAACTGCAATGCTCGAACTCTTCGAGGCTTTAGGTTTTCCTTACGACTTAAAGCGTCAGCTACGACATTAGCTTTTCCCGGATGATACTTAATAACACACTCATAGTCGTTGAGAAGTTAGACCCATCTCCTTTTCCTCCTATTGAGCTCCTTCTGCTCGAATATATGCTGAAGACTCTTATGGTCAGTGTAGATGGTACACTTTGTTCCATAGAGATAATGTCTCCAAATCTTTAGTGCGAAGACAACAGCTCCTAATTCCAAATCGTGAGTTGTATAATTTTGCTTGTGGACTTTCAATTGTCTAGAAGCATACGCTATAACTTTCTCGCGTTGCATAAGTACACATCCAAGACCTTGGATGGAAGCATCACAATATACAACAAAATCATCGACTCCATCTAACAAAGATAGAATCGGTGCGCTACAAAGTTTTTGCTTAAGCATTTGAAATGCTGCTTCCGCTCCTCTTCCCACTTGTACGAAATGCCTTTTTGGGTTAGAGCAGTAAGTGGTTGTGCAATCTTTGAGAATCCTTCAATGAACCTCCAATAATAACCAGCCAAACTAAGAAATTGCCGAATCTCGGTCGGCGTTCTTGGGTTCGGCCAATCCTTAATGGACTCAATCTTAGCTGGGTCAACAAGAATACCTTTCGCGTTAACCACATGGCCTAAGAATTGAACCTCTCGAATCCAAAATTCGCATTTCGAAAACTTTGCGAAAAGTTGCTCTTTCCTCAGAAGTTTCAAAATCAACCATAAGTGCCGTTCATGATCGTCCTTACTCTTTGAGTATATCAAGATATCGTCAATAAACACAATCAAAAACTAATCTAGATACGGTTTACAAACGCGATTCATGAGATCCATGAATACTGCGGGTGCGTTCGTTAACCCAAGTGGCATAACCGCAAACTCATAGTGACCATAACGAGTGCGAAATGCCGTCTTTGATATGTCCTCCTCCCGAACTCTGAGTTGATGATAACCCGATCTAAGATCGATTTTCGAATAATAACCAGATCCTTGAAACTACTCAAAGAGATCATCAAAACGGGGTAAAGGATATCGGTTCTTAATCGTAACCTTGTTAAGCTCTCTGTAGTCGATACACATCCGGAAAGTTCCATCCTTCTTCTTTATGAATAACACAGGAGCTCCCCATGGTGATGAACTCGGACGAATAAAACCCTTGTCTAACAAGTCTTTCAATTGTTTCGACAATTCCTCCAACTCATTAGGCGCGAGTCGATAAGGTGCGCGAGCAATAGGAGTTGCTCTCGGGGTTAATTCGATCTGAAATTCGACCTGTCTGTGGGGCGGAAGACCAGGTAGATCTTCAGGAAATACCTCAGGAAAATCCCTGACGATAGGAATATCCTCGATTCGCTTCTCTTCCGTCCTCGTGTCAGACACCATCGCCAAAACTGCTAAGTGTCCTTTACGTAACAACTTTTGAGCCCTCATCATCGAGATAACACCCATGGCAGTACCGCCCTCTTCTCCTTGAACAATTAGGACTTCTCCATTAGCGACTGGAATACGAACTGCCTTCTCATGACAACCTATTGAGGCTTGATGCGCAGACAACCAATCCATTCCAATGACCACATCAAAACTACCGAGTTCAATTGGTATAAGGTCAATGTCGAACGTATGAGTAGACAATACTAATTTGCATTGTTTAAGAATCAGAGATACCTCAACGGTTTTCCTATTGGCGAGTTCAATTAGATAGTTCGAAACTAAAGTTGATGGGTTGTGTTCTATTAGTTTGCAAAACTTAGTAGAAATAAAACTTCTATCTGCCCCAGTATCAAATAAGGTTAGGGCAGGACGCCCATTCAACATAAATTTACCATTAACAGTAGAAGAATTAGATAGAGCCTGACCTGATCCAATCAAGAATGCTCTTCCTCTTCCTTCTCCACCGATGTTACCATTTCCACCATTGTTGTCTTTACCATTGTTGTTGTTTCCTCCATTGTTCTTATTCTTGAGTTTCGGACAGTCTGGCCTGAAATGTCCTTCTTTTCCACACTCGTAATATTTATTTGATTTCTCTTGAGCTTGTGGTTGATCATTCTTAAGTTCTCCCCGACAAACTCTCGCATCATGACCCGGCTTTCCACAACGTTGGCAAGCTGCTTTTTCACACTGGCCGACTGGTGCAGATTGCACTTGTTACATCTAGGATGTCGGCCCTGATAACCCCCGTGATTCTGGATAGGGTTAAAGTGATTGTTGTTCCAGGTAGGTTCGAATTGTTTGTTCTGTCGATGCTGAGTGTTGCGGGAATATGGTGCTTTGTTCCCGTAACTATGGTTGTTGTTGCTCTCCCACTTACGTTTCTTTTCACTTGATCCTGCAGTCGATTTCTTTGGTGGTAATGCCCCTTGCTTGATAGATTGTTCGGTTAGTTTATGAGCTAAACGAATAGCTTCTTGAATTGTAGTCGGCCTAGACGAAGTTACCATTCCCTGAATTTATGGTACTAGACCATCAATATACTTCTCAATCCTCTTGTAGGTAGGATTCACCATTTGTGGGCACAACACAGCAAGTTCATGCGATAGGTTCGTATAGTTTTCAACTTCTGAACCATCCATGCGAAGATTCCAAAATTCTTATTCTAGTTTCTGCACTTCATCTCCCGGGCTATACTCCTCTTTCAGCAGTTCAGTAAACTCTGCCCAAGTAAAAGCGTTGGCCGCATCAAGTCCCATCGTTTGCACCTGGGAACTCCACCAAGTTAAAGCTGCTTTTTCCAGAGTCCCAGTAGCAAACTTTACTTTACTCTCATTTGGGCAGTTGCACATAGAGAACACAGACTCAGCTTTCTCTATCCAATGTAGCAACCCGACTGCTCCTTCCAAACCAGAAAAAGCATGCGGCTTACAGTCCATGAAGTTTTTGAAAGTACAACCGACTTGACCTGAATTAAAGTAGGGGTACACTTAAGTTTCTATATTCTTGGATATGATCACTTAAGTAATACATTTGTCTTATTCTTGACAAATAGGTATGGGATTTTTACCTCCCTGCGGTTCGCCTTGAGCCTGAGCCGCGGCCATCACAGCCGTAACATGCTCATTGATTAGCGCTGCCAACTCAGCTAGAGTCAAGTTAAGGTTTCCACCACCACGTCCGCCACGACCAGACATAATTCTTCACATTCACAGAATACAATAATGCTAATACTTCCATTACCAACCATTATTCTAGTATAAAGTAAATGGCATGCAATCATATAACCACAACATAATAATTCAGACAATAATACTTGAATAAATAACTTGTAAAAACCGTTTACAAAGTACTTAAGTTCAAATACCAAAATCCAAATAGTATTAGTTGGATGGGAACAACCCTCCTCATCTAGGTTTATGAAAACTAAGCTTGAAAAAAAAAATCCTTCCATCATCAGTCAGTCACCCCAGACCCAGCACTGTCAGCTGGCCCTTCTTCGGGGTCCTCCTCCGGTTCCTCTTCAGAGTCCTCCTCAGGATCCTCTTCAGGTCCATGCTGCTCCTCCAACTCTCTAATTCGATCAACTGCTAGACCCAGATGGCCTGTCAAATGCTGCACTCTACCAACCAATTCAGCAACCTCAGTTCTCACCTTATGAAAAGCTCGTACCATCCCACGATGGTATTCCCCAAGTTACCTGTTCCTATCTGTCAACTCTGAAATCCTGATCTTAGCGATATCTAAGTCTTTCCTCAAGTAATATATCCCTAATCTGTTATCTTCCATTTGACTACGTTGGCGTTCCGACGAAGACACCACAGCCGCCATCACTTGTAACTCATGACACAGAAGTACAGGAAGTGTAGGCTCGGTTGTCGAATCATTAGGTAACGAAGGGTTAATTAAACTAGGCATAGGTGGGACATGCTCCTTCAAGACGAGACTAGAAACATACTTCGGGTACCAGTCCCACGTCCTCTGTCTCCTAAGAAAGTGAGCGTGAAACGATTCACCTAAAGGTGTTGCTCCCTCCGGCAATTCGGTACGGTGCCTCTTCATTCCTACTGACAAAGGCGATGTACGATGTGTTGGTGAAAATTGTTCGTCACTTTCGGTGACGGGTTCCTTTCCATGAGCACGATCGGGGTTGGATGATGACATACTGCAACATAGGCGGGTGCACGAATAAGTACCCAATATGTGTGTGTTGTAACTATCTTAACAAGTACAGTCATAGTTAGGAATGCAACCTAGTCCACTTATCACTAACTAGAATGCAACCTGGTTCACTATAACTAATGGCTCTGATACCAATCTGTCACACCCTCAATTTCGACATGCGGGGTTTTACCGCGAGGCGCGTGACAAACCAGGATCTCAATTATTAGTTACAACAAACAACGTCTAAATATTTTAGATAAACTTTATTGTCCCATATTTAGGAAAACCATTCAGAGTTAATGTCTTAATGTTTTAATATGCGGAAGCGTAACATATCGGGAAACATCCCTAAGAAAAAACAAATAGTCTAAAGTGCCCAAAACATGCGCAAGCCATAACATTATTAAATAAAAAGGTTTCAACTTATGATGAAATGTCTATTGGTGATCATGAATGCAACTCCTATCCTTGCACTATCAGCGACCTGAGAAAGACATGCTAAAGCGGGTCAACACAACGGTTGGAGAGTTCACAGTTTGAGTTTAAAAACAAGTTTTTCAATCAAACCATTTAGTAAGTAAACAGTGTAAGTAGTAAAGCATAGGTATTATACGGATAATGTATGCATTAGTAATACCGCTAGTTAATTAGGCTAGAAATCATGTTACATTAGTGTGTGTTCCATTGTGACCGAGGCTGACTTGTTAGTTTGTTGCCACCCACGGAGTCTAATATAAGACAAGTGTGTTTCTAGTAAATGAGACTCCCGGCGACTCCCTCAACCGAGAGCCCCGAGGGGGTTTGTCAAACCCAGTAGTACTACCTTTCATTACCCAGCCAATATACAATTGTTAACGGTCCAATGTGCATGGGGGACTTCAGTATAAGTTCACAATGTACACATGAGGTATTAAAAAGTCTACAATTATCCAAAAGTTTGTAAGTTGCATGCTTTCCCCCCAAAAGGAGTAACTAAAAAGTGGGGTAGTGAAACTCACCTCGAATGCGGTTCAAATTGAAAGTCAATTGCTTAAGTCAATGTTGTTCTAGTGCCTAAATCACACAAGCACTATAAGTATTTGCTAAGCGATTCCTAGAACCCTTAGTATCCAAACAATTCCCTTGTTTATTTGAAGTATGACCAAAGTTTGACTTTTTGTTGACTTTGACCAAAGTTTGACTTTTTGTTGACTTTGACCAATGTTTTACTTTTCGTTTGACTTTTGACCAAAAGGTCCAAGTTGTTGACCGTTGACTAAAAAGTCCAAGTCTCGATGACCGAAAACTAAAAATTGAGTTTTATTGACCGTTGGCCAAAATGTTGACCTTTGACCAAAATGTTGACCGACGACCCGTTGATGACTCTTGACGAATTCGTTAGACTGAGAATGTTTACATTATGTTCCTAGTCGCAACTTTAACAATAATCAAGTAATGTGCACTTAGTCATTTTTCATCCAATTCTATGACTAAATCTAACTCCTATTACTTTCAACATTTCACAAGTAAGACCACTTAGTCAATTAGTTCTAAGTTGAGCCATAAAGTCAAAATTAAATATATTACAATTTACAACTATTTTAACTAATCATTATATTGATCATCCTTAACCAATTTCAATCATCCAAAACCGATTTTTCTCATCAACCAAAACTTGAAATTAAATTACCAAATAAATCACACATATACTCAAAAGTATTAGGTATAACATATATTTTTCTAATAATTTGATAATTCACCAAAACATACATAATATTCACACACTACATCTATCTAATTTTTATCTCTATTTCAACACAGCAGTACACAAATATTTGTCAAAAGTTATATATTTGTCCAATTGATGCAAGACCAATTGGATCAGATTTGTACTTCTATTTACAACATTCCAGAAGTGGAATCATATACATATCTATTTTTAACATTATGCAATTTATAACACAACTCAGAAACTTTACCTCTAAATCAGGTTTGCAACCCGATTTTATAAATTAATAAAAAGTATTCAAACAAAGTCCAAAAATTAAGATTCTCGACTTTCTGAAAACTAGATTCAAAAGAATTGTTCATAGAATCAAAAATAGACCAGAAACACAAACGTATCATCAAGTTATTCACCATACAATCTAAGACACAAAGTCTGCCAGCAAGCAGATTCAAACCACAATTCACAAAAGTTATAATTTTTACATCCTTATGATTCTTAAATCATCAAAGATCATTCCTACACTATCAATTTCATGTGTTTCTATTATCCATTTAAATTCATAAGAAAAATAAATATACTTATAAAAGAATCAAACTTCTAGACCAAAACACATACAATCCTTTAGACTCGTCAAACTTTGATCATCCCCTTTCTATGAACCAAATCATTTGGATACAAAGTTCCTATTTATAATATAAAACATAATAACCTACTCACTTGTTTGATCCAAAGGCTTACTCCCCTTGCTTCCCAATAATCACCAAACCTTTTGTGTATGGGAATGAGATCGAAAGAGAGTGTTTGCAAAACAAAGTGAGAGTGTGTGTGTGTGGGTGTGTGGTTCACGGCCAAGGCAAGAGAGAAAGGGAAAGATAAAAGCTTTGGAAAATCAATAGTTTGTAACCGTTATTAAAAGTCCTTTATTATTGATTTAATGGAATAATAATACCTTAGGTTATTTTTATTAAACCATATGTGACATGTTACATATTTTATAAAACATTTCCTATGTATTATAATCTAAGGTTACATTTAAATAACCAACATGTAACATATGTAACATGTTTAATCACCTAGCTTTCTTACAAATCACATAATCATGTAACAACTATAATATAACATATTGATCGTATAACACATTATACTTATCATATACAGTACATATCACATAACACGTTTATTATAACATGCATGACGAGTTTATTATTCTAGTTATAATTAGCCACTTATTCTTGTTTAAGTCACCAACGACACATTAACTTAAATGTACGCATACATGACACCACATGTACAAGAATTCGTTAACATAGTTAACAGAACTAACTGAGTTTACAGGCATAGTCAACAAGGTTTCACCGTGTTTAGTTAACGAAGTTAACCTGAAATTTGGTAGTTGTCACATTAGGGGGGTAGTGAGAATAGACGTCGACCTAGTGGAAGCTAAGAACTACTATTCCTCGTCCATGAAACCGGCGGCTAAGAAAACGGTAGCATAGCAACTACAGCAACATCCTAGGAACGAGCTGGAGGCTTGAGAACAAGACCTGAAAGAAGTTTCCTTGGACCTCGAGGATCCAGACGTAAAAGTTTTCGTAGGATCCAGTATCCCTACTAACATTGAAGAGGATCTAGTATCCTTCCTCAAGCAATGAAAATCTACATTTTCCTTCAAACACTCTGACATAACAAGTATATCAAAAGAGTTAATTACTCATAAACAAGGCCTTGATAATTCTATTACACCCATTCAACAGAAGCGAAAAAAATTTGCTCCTAAGAGGAATGCGATCATACAAGAAGAAGTTTCAAGCCACAAATAATGAAGCAGAATACGAAGCTTTAATTGCAAGTTTGCAACTAGCTAAACACATGAGGATCAGGTATCTTCAGGTGTATATAGATTCGTTATTAATTGTTAACCACTTTAATGGCTCATATGTTGTTAAAGGATAAAACTAATTAAATATCTAGATAGTGTGAAAGAACTATCAATGTTCTTCGATTCTTTTAGTATTATACAGGTACCAAGGGAAGAGAATCCTGGGGCAGATGCCTTAGAAAATCAAGCATCATCTTTGAAGGTTCCGAAAGCTACAAAAATTCCAATCGTCCATATACTCTCACCAGCAATAGGAGAACAAGAAATTTTGGAGATAACAACTATCAAAGAGATTGTGCTTTGGGATCCATTATCCTCAAATAATCAAGGATATTGGATCCTCCCGATCAAGAAATTCCTTCAAGATGGAGAGATCCCCGCCACAGATGATCCTAAAACCTTCAAACTTAAGGTATCATAATACATATAATTACATAATATTCTGTATAGGAGTTCTCTTGTAGGTCCATACTTGAGGTGTATTGAGGAACCTGAAATCCAAGAGGTTCTCAAAGACTTTCACAAAGGTGATTGTGGTAATCACACTGGAGGCAGAGCCATATTCTCTAGTTTTCTAAGAACAAGATACTTCTTGCCAACAATTAAGAAAGATGCCATGGAGTATTCAAAGAATGTGATGCTTGTCAAAGACACGGCAACATTCTGCACCAACCAGCGGAACCTATTTATCATATATCCTCATCATGGACTTTCATGAAGTGGGGGCATGGATATTGTGGGTAAGCTACCTAAAGCGCCATGAGGAAAAGTGTTCATGCTTGTCATGACTTATTACTTCTCAAATTGAATAGAAGCAGAAGCTTTTGTACAAGTCCGCGAAAAAGAGGTGATATTCTTCATTAAAAGAAATATTATTACTAGATTTGGTATTCCTTCATAAATTATTTGTGACAATGGTTCCCAGTTTATCGGGAAAAGAACCACTAACTTTTGTGATAGTTGGGGCATCAAGATGATCACTTCTACACCAGTTCACCCTCAAGCCAATGTAAAGCAGAATCAAGCAACAACATTATAATCAACAACTTGAAGAAGAAACTAGGATCCAAGAAAGGCAAGTAGGCTGAGGAGCTTCCTTATGTCCTTTGGGCTGATAGAACAACACCAAAGAATGCAACAGGTCAAACATCATTCTCATTGGTGTTCGGATCATAAGCCGTAATCCCAACAGAAATGGTGATTCCTACTACCAGAACGAGCATCCATGATCTTCAGGCCAATGATGAATTCTTATCCAATATCTAGATATTGTTGAGGAACTCAGAGACCTAGCCAAGATCAGAATGGCATCATATCAAAAAAGGGTAGCTAGGGCATACAACAAGAATATCAAGATTCGAATATTTCAATAAGGAGATTTAATCTTAAGGAAAGCTTTCCAAAATACAACTAATCCTGTAGATGGGAAGCTGGAACCTAATTGGGAATGCCCCTACTTGATGGAATCAAAAGCAGGAAAGGGGGCATATCATTTACTAACCATGGAAGGTGACGGACTAACAAGAGCATGGAATGTCATGCATCTTAAGAAGTACTTTTTCTAGTCAGGATCACGAATCCTTAAAGGATCAAGGATCCTTAAGGTGGTAAAATTTTATTCTATCATTTGTTTATTTCGGATTTACTTTACTAACTAAAGGATAATATATTCTTAACATTTATCTTTTCCAAGTTTTAAGTAACAATGCAGATTTCAATAAGAGATTCAATGACTAAGAGGTTGGCTACATCTCCCTCACGCTCAAGGTACATTGTTATTTCCTTGGCCTAGCCCACGATTAAGGTGTGATCCCCGATAGTCACATATTCCAAGGTTTAAAGGTTTTCGCTTTTCTCACGAATTAGAGTTTCTACAATCTCGCCTGTAGCGCACGTTATCCAAAGTATAGTCGGGGCAGTGGGACCAGTTACTCTTAGTGGCTGACAATTTCATTGTTTTCATCTATATAGAGGATCCTACGAATTATGGTAGACGTACCATACCTAAGGTTTTGGAGTTTTCACGGCACTCACGTTTGGGCTAAATCCCGGTTCGGGCGAGTCCCCAGTTAACATTTGAATCTTTGGGCCAGTCCCCGGTTTGGCCTTGTCCCTAGTTTTTGGGCTTGTCCCCAGTTTTCGGGTTTGTCACAAGATACACGGGCTAGTCCCCATATACACGGGCTTGATCCCATTTGCACGAGCTTGTCCCTAGTTTATTTGGGCTTGTCCCCAGTTTTTGGGTTTAATCATAGTTAATATGATAAGTTATATGCATCAGGTATCCTAAGTCTAACTACAAGGATCATGGAAATATCAACACTTGTGGTAATTTAGGTCTAAATAGACCTTATGGTATGATCTCTACTTATCGGTTTATATTCATTCGGTTTTAATCTTTATAACTTTATAGATGTAAGGATCCATTATTTTTAATCTGTTTTACAAGGATAATTTACCCTTGAAACTTTTCTCAAAACTTTTAATAAAATAAGACTGTTACAGATATGCTTTCAGAATAATAAACAACACGCAAGTAGTCAAAAAGTTTAAGTTATTATTATTATTATTATTATTATTAATAAATCACCAGGACTTACCAAAATCCTTAACCTGGATTTCACCATACAAAAAGATGGACCACCCACCAGGGTTAAGCAGGTGTTACTAATCGACGTAATCGTTCATAAAGTGCAGGAAAAATAAAGATAGGGGAATCAAGGGCTTCAACCCCACGAAAGGAGGATCCATCCACCTTTGTCACCCCTTAATAATGTCTTAGGATCGAGGATCCTATATCCTACTTAGCTATTATTTATTACATACCAGAATCAATTATCCAGAAAAACACAAACAAGCAAATAAAAAGAGGGCTCAAGCCTTGTTTTCTCTATCCTTCATTGCCCACTTTGCCAGCCTCCTCTTCAGCAGCTGCATCCTTCCCGCATCCATCATCTCAGCCTCCTAACCACCAACAGCAGTATTAGTGCTTTCACCTGCTTCATCTTCGCCACCACCCAATGTTGCCAAGGATTTCTTCTACTGTGCCATCTCCCATGAGGATTTGTCGAAGGCAAGATCATTAGCCTCAATCATAATTTTGATCCTGGCTTGGAGGACTGACTTGGTTGCCCGAATCTTTGCTTCATTAGTGGCACGCGTTATCTCCTACTGCAATTGAGCCTCGATTGAGGATGCGTGATCCTCAGCTTGCTTCTTTTCCTTGGTCATCTTAGCAAGCGCTTTATCCTTTGCAGCAGCCATGGACCTCATCCCAGACATGGTCTCCTCATACTCTTCGACCATCTTCTTATGATAACTTTTGGAAGAATTTACGACCTGTACAAGAAAATTGAACAAAGTCAGAAGGATACGTGATTCATAAATGAAAAATGTCATGGTCAAGGATCCTTACTGTAGTAAGCATGTCGAGGAGTTATTTCTTAGCACCGAAATGACTCTCTGGTTCTGAAGGTTTATTTCTCTTGGATGCTCCTGACTTGGCTCGGGTCGTGACAGGGCGTGGCTCATGCATCGGTGTAGATTTTGGAGTCTCCTTTTTCACAAACATACAATCAATGTCTTCAAGGGAGAATTTGGATGCAGACTTACCGGATTTCTGAGCACCTACAAAGAACGATTTACAGATAAGTCTTCAATTATTTTTAATTAATAATAAACAATGTTATAAAAACTCTTACTTGACATGTTGCTAATCGAATATGAAATCGACTCTTGAAAAGCTTCTGTGAACTTGGCTTTAAAAGTCCTAATATCTGGATCCAGTGCAAGAAATTTTTGTGCTCTTTCCTTGGCTCCAGGAAGCCCGGCTAACAAAGCAAAATTATCAACTGCAAAAGAAAGAACAAAGCGTTAGTTAAAGAATCGAGTACCCTTTCCATTTTACATAAGGATTCGGGATCCTACCCTTCATGATCCACCTTTTGGGTAAATCAGATCCACCAGGGATTGAGTCCTTTTTTACAGAGAAAAAATGGTTATCCAGAAAGTACCATTTTGGGTAACCTTTGAGATGGGGGTCGGTTGACGTGGTTTCAATTTAAAAAAAAACTATTGGAGCCATGAGTAGCCAAGGTGTACAGATATGACAGCTCCGACAAGCCGAACTCAAGATCTTCTTCATCAATGATCCTTTTGATGGTGCGCAGTACTCTCCACAGCATAGGCATCGCCTGAATGTAGCTGATTCCGGTCAAGGTAAAGAAGCTCTGGGTAATGCTAGAAAAGGGATATCGGTAGCCTATTAAAAAGGTTGAGCGGGAAAGCAAACTCGGGTCTTGGATACACAGTCGCTTCGTATAGTGGAATCAAAGGGACGAAAGATGGTGCTGGACTGAAAAGGTGATCGGAGATCATCAAATGTTGGATCGATAAACTTGCAGATCTCAGAGGAAGGGTTAGCGAGAAACCCTTGTGGTCGGAGTTAACTTGAATCCGATTGTTCGGAAGAAGAAGATACAGTGACGGTAAACATATTAAAAAAGAAAAGAGAATATGAAAGGAAGATAGAGAGAAGGATACCTGTTTGACTGCCAAATAGTGTGGTTATAAATGGATTATTATGATCACATATATAGGAGGCAGATAATAATCAGGTTTAGCGATAATAACTATTTCTGACACATGTCTAATCATCTCATTTTTGCTGGGAATTTGAATTTCAAAATGACAGCTGTAATCCGCAAACAACCGCCATTTTGGGGGCAATTGTTAAGGCATAGATTTTATGTTGAGGATACTTTATCCTTATGTAGCTTTTGGAACATTTTTCCTTGAGATATGTTCCAGGATGAGTAGGATCAAGGATCCTCGATATTTGTTGTTACTAATGATTGTTTCTCATGTGTAGGTTTTTAATTAACAGGTCTAACGGCTGGAAGACCTAGTCTACCAAATTTTACGTCATGGAGTTCATTCAGCACGTGGTAAAAAGACTTGGACGCAGCTAGTAGGAGAGTGGCGCAAAGATAGGACTAGTTGTTAGCTTTCATTTTTGTATTTAATCAAGCTTATGATCAGTTAGTTGACACACTTCACGTTCATTAGCAATACTCAGAGATAAATCAAGCAATACTCACACACACATAGCGATTCTTGTATTTACTGATCATAATCTCCAACCTTTGTAACACCCTTTTTGATTAATAAATTGGTGATGGACGATTTTTCATCACCCGGGGTTTTTGTGCCGGCGATCCGACCAATATCAAGGGCTTTTCCTCCCAACAAATCTCTGTGTTATTGTTCATCTTTGTTACACAATCGTTATTGTCATATAAGCACTAGAGCTCACTTTATAAATTTGGTTACATTATCCTTAAAACCAATTTTTGACCAAAAAACTTATGATTTAGTTTATGAGCCTAGAACAACAATTAAATCCCAAGCTTTGGCCGAATTTGTGGCTAATTTCAGTACTGATATCCGGCAGGAAGCTGACTAGAAGTTCAACAACTAGACCAGGATAAGGGTAAGTGGATATTATTTACTGATGGGGCCTCAAATGTCAAAAGGACAATCTTAGGAATCATCCTGAAATCGCCATAGGAGACATAATACTCCAAGCAATCAGATGTGACTTCCAAGCCATAGATAATGAAGCCGCGTATGAAGCTTTAATTGTTGGCCTTCAGTTGTCCAGGGATTTAGAAATTAAAAATATTCATGTATTTGTGGATTCCTTATTGCTTGCTAACCACTTCAATGGCTCATATGCTGTTAGAAGTTAAAAACTAACTGAATATCTTCAGATAGTTAAAAATCTGGCAGAGAAGTTCGATTCTTTTATTATTGAACGAGTATCTAGGGAGGAAATTGTTGAAGCAGGCGCCTTGGCACATCTTGGATCTGCCTTCAGGATCCCGACGGAAATATCAATTCCGATCATACATGTCCTGAATTTAGCTACAAAGGTGCCTTCACTTAATTACGAGGAAATAATGAAAGAAGTTGCTAAGCTGGCTCCCCAAGTCAATGAAGTAATGGATTCTGAAAATACAGCTGATCAGGATCCTCAAGCTAATCGGGAATCCTGGATTCAACCTATCAAGAGACATTTGTAACACACCGAGATCCCTAAGGAAGAGAATCCTAAAGCCTTGTGTATGAAAGTATCTAGGTTCATTATCTTAAACTAGTGTTTTTCCGATGCATTGCGTTGGTCGTAAAACACGGACGATGGTAAAACCCAAGTGTTGATGCGGTAAGTCGACGCGAATTCGGTCGGTTTCGGTTACGTGCGTTGTTGTACTGGAACTAAGACAAAAATAAAAAAAATTATAAAAATGGGGGTGGACCAATAGCGTAGTGCTGGTCGTAAAACTCGATCAATGGTAAAACCCAACCGTTATCTATCCTGGATGTTGAGGCGGTGATTCTATGCGAATTAGGTCATTTTTCGTCATGTTCATTATGGTATCGGACCTAAAAAATCATCATTCGGTCGATTTTCGTTACGATACTAGAACTAAAACAAAACGCGGTAAGTCTATGCGAATTCGGTCGATTTTCGTTATGGTATCGTAAATAATAATTAAAAAAAACAAAATTATCATTCAGTTGATTAGGCATTGATTATGGGCCGAAACTAAAGCAAAACAAAAAAAATACTATCAATATGGCGCCGTAAAGTGGCCCAACTAAGCTTTGCGACACCAAACTTTTAAATTATTATATATAATAATGATATTCTCTATAAGAAATCTCTTGCATTTTAACACTTGAGATGCCTGGAGGATCCGGAGATACAAGAAGTTTTAAAAGATATCCAAGAAAGAGACTGTGGGAATCACACTGGGTGTCGATCATTATTCTCCAAAATCCTTAGGACTGGTTACTGTTGGCCAACCATGAGGAAGGATGCAATGTTCTATGCTCAGAAGTGTGATGCATGTCAAAGACATAACAACATTCTTCATCAACCACCTGAACCTAACCATCCCATTGTGTATCCTTGACCCTTCATGAAGTGGGGGATGAATGTTGTGGGCAAACTACCGAAAGCTCTAGAAGGAAAGGTCTTTATGTTAGTAATGACATATTACTTTTCCAAATGGATTGAAGCAGGCGCATTGGCCCAAGTAAAAGAAAACGAAGTGATATCCTTCATCAAGTTGAATATCCTGAAGCGTTTCGGTATCCCAGCCGAGACCATCTGCGACAACGGGTCTCAATTCACTAGTAAAAGAACTACCAACTTTTGTGCGGCATGGGAAATAAAAATTGATCACTTCCACTCTAGTACACCCTCAAGCCAATGAACAAGCGGAAACTTCAAACAAGATCATCGTCAACAATTTGAAGAAGAAGTTGGGGACAAAAACAAGAAGGTGGGCTGAAGAGCTGCCATTCACACTATGAGCAGATCGAACTACATCAAAAAAGTGAAACAGTGCAAACTCGTTTCTCTCTAGTATTTGGACCGAGGCGATGCTTCTAACTGAGATGGTGTTCCCTACTGCGAGATCATGCCTCCAGAATCCTGAAACCAACAACCAGGATCTTGCCGATGATATTGATGTTGTGGATGAACTCAAAGATTCTGTAAGGATTCATATGACAGCATACCAACAAAGAATCACCAAGTCTTTCAACAAGAACGCCAAGGTCAGAAGATTTCAAATGGGAAGTCTAGTACGAAGAAAGGAATTTCAGAATATAATGGATCCCAAGGATTGAAAGTTAGCACCCAAATGGGAAGGACCATTCAAGATCGAGGCTGATGCGGGAAAAAGAGCATATCAGGTATCTACTATGGATGGCAGGCTCATGCCAATATCCTAGAATGTTATTCACCTTAAACTCTGCTTCGTGTAAGTTAGAATTTTATCTCTAACTTGGTATGGTATGTATTCTGACATTACGCTTTCAATTATTTTATTATCATTATTCTTAAAACCAATTACTGACTTAAGCATCGAAGGGTTGTTATCCAAGCTAACACCCGCTCACAAAGGTTCAAGTGTTTTGTAGAATTGGGATCCCGACTAAGAAGTGAATGCATTCCTAGGGGTTTGGCCACCTCTCTAAATTTAAGGTATAAATCCCTTCAAAGGTTTAAAGGTTTTCACCTTTCCACGAATTGGGTTTAAACACCTCGCCAGGAGCGCGCATGTCCACATGTAATTCAATATGGCGGGACCAGTTCATCTTAATGGTGGCTGACAATTTCATTATTGTTGGTTACATGGTGGATCCTCAAGTATATTATCAATGGAATAAAATGAACACATCGTACAACCGTGGCTTGTCCCAAGTACTTACACCAGGTTTCGGCATTTTCATGTCACTCACGATTGGCTTGTCCCAAGTACTTACCCCAGGTTATGGCATTTTCATGTCACTCATGATTGGCTTGTCCCAAGTATTTACATAAGCTTTTGGCATTTTCATGTCACTCACGATTGGCTAGTCCAAAGTATTTAACACTAATGTATTAACTCATGTTCAAAGCTATATTTGGGATTCTCCCAAGTATCCTCAGGATCACCTAACCATCTCAGCGATTATCTTAACATATCTTGCAGGATCTTAAGGTTCAACCTAAGATAAAGGTTATTAGATTGATTATCTTCTAACATCAAAGATTCCTAGTGCCTACCCATATAAACCTCATCCTATTCTAAACAAGTTTGATTGCTTCCTAAGTATGTGGTGAAAAATTGTTTTTACACGTGCGATTTTATTCAGTCCTAATATAACTCAACAAAAGTTTTCATCAATATCTTTTGGTATTAAAATAAGACAGACATAAGTAATACTGAAAGGTTATCATCATATTAATCAAAAGCAATATCCCTGACTTCGTCCTAAAACCCAAGATCCCTCCGTCAGAGATCTTAAAAAGTTTTCCTAAGAACAGTTTAGGTTTTGTCCTGAAAATCAGGATCCCTACACCTTAAGCTGTTCATTGTCTTAGAAACTGAAATTAAAATTGTTCAAAAGATCACCACCACATGACAGAGAAAAGTAAATTGTTTAGAGTACAACCATATCGAAAACTAGCAAATAAAACCTTCAGACAAAATGGGGCTCGGGCCTTATCTTCAATATCCTTCATTCCCCTTCCGTGAAGCCACAGCTATACCGGCCTGCACGACCTTGTCACCATCACCGGCTATAACCTCATCATCCCTGACCTTGTCCTCACACCTTGCTCGCTTCAGCAGGATCCTGCTTGGGATCTAAGCCTAACTCGGCCCTTAGCTCTGCTTCCCTAACCTTCAAACCTTTTAGATCCCGTGATGTCTTATCAAACTTAGGGATTATGGCCTCTTCCGTCAGCATAACCCAGGCATGGCAGATAGAGTGAGCAGCAGATAACTAAAGATTCATCTTGAACTCCTATAACTCCTTGGCATGAGCGGCCTTGATCGCCTGAAGATCCTTCTTCAGCTGGTCACATAGCTCAAACTTCTTTTCAAGATAAAGGTATTTATCCTCATCGATCTTGAAAAGATCATCCACCTTCTCCCTACAGGCTTCGAGCTCTTGCACGGTGCAGCTGTGGATCATCATAATCTGATCGAGACCTTGCAAAGATACAAATGAGTTAGTTCTAAAATACTATGCGATATAATGCTAAAAATGGTGGAAATCCCTACTTGCTGGACAATGGGCTAGAGATTCTCGAATGTCAGAGTTTCAGCAGTATGCCTGACGAGTTCAACTCCTTTTCTCTTCTTCGTTGAGGAAGCCTTGCTCTTGGAGTACGGAACAAGTGGTTTGGAGAATTTGACAGTGGTTGGATCTTTCTTTTTAATGATATTCTCGAGATCCTTCAACATGAAACCTTTCTTACCTAAAAGAAGGAGATCATAATCTTCATGAGTATAAGGAATCAAATCAAGATCCCGAAGAAGATACTTACCATACATGTTTTCAGAAACTTGGCTAGTGGAAGAGGATGCATGAATGTAAACACGAAAAAACCTTTCTAACTCCAGAATCCTCAAAAGAGCATAAATACTCTTGCAAGCCTCAGCTGTTGGTGATGCAAGATCCTCAAACTTGGGCGCTGCAACAACAAGAAAAAAGATAAGTATTTATTCTATCTAACTATTTATTTAATTCTTATTTTCTTACCTTTAACAACCTATTGTAATGAAAGATATTTGCATTCAGGGATGGAATCCCTCCGGACAAAAAAGAATTTCCTATTCCATTCCCCGTCGTTTTTGGTTGTTTTCAGGATCAAATGGGTTTGGCCAGGAATAATTTGAAAAACGAATCTACAGGAGCCGTGGGTTCTCAAGCGATATACGTCGGCTAGGTCAGAGAAGTCAAAGTCTAGGTTATGGGTGGTGATAATGTGATTAGGCATGAACAGTATCCTCCAGGCCATTAGCATCATCCTCATAACTCAGGCCGGTGATCTAGAAAACTGGGAAATAAAAGGCAGGAAATGATAAGTAAGGTCAAAAGAAAAAGAATAATAAGTAAAGCAAACCCAAGTTTTGGAAATAAGGTCGGAGCGAGTCTGTTTTTCGAAAGGACGAATGATGGTCCCTTGGGAAATATCTCCTCAGCGTGAAGGTTAGCGATATCACGATCCGTGAAGTTACAGGTCTCGAGATTTGGGAAAGCCAGAAGCTCTTGGTTGAGGAATTCTTCTCCGGAATCCTTAGCAGATGACACAGAAGATCGAGTTCTTTTCTTTTCCATCGGAAGTTATAATCGCGGTAAGAAAGAAGAAAAACCCTAGAAAAATCAGGAAAGGGAGAGAGAGAGTTACCTTGATTCCGGATTAGAGGTGAAGATAAATAAGGCTTGAAATGGAGTAATTATAGGCACTTATCCCTACATTAAGATGTGGTTGTTAATTTGCTTGGGGAATTGATCTAAGTTTTTTCACATTAGCTGGGTCGACGTCATAATGATAAGGCTTAATAAAATATATTACCGTTGTAAAGAGGTTTACAGTTGGTAGGGGTGAGCAATAACCGAATCGTTAACTGAAACTGAACTGAAAACCGACGAAACCGAACCGATATAACTGAAAACCGAATTAACCGAAATTAGCCGAACCGAACCGAAGTCTTCATTTTTTAACATTTTCAAGCCTATTTTCCCTCTATTTCATGTATTATACGTATTTATAGTTTAATACTATCATTTTCATGCATTTATATCTCCATTTCATGTACTAATATCTCAATTCATATATTTATACATTCATTTCATGTAGTTATGCATTCATTTCATGTATTCAAACATTCCTTTCATGTATTTTTAAACAAAATTTTAGCCCAAATTTGATATTGGTTATTAACCGAAATTAACCAAACCGAACCGTGCACACCCCTAACAGCTGGCATATTTTTTGGGGAAAATTGTTATGGGTTGATTTCTCTACTAAGATCCTGACTAGTGTCCTTAATAATATCCTGACATTCGGGATCCTTAGCAGGTCTGGAATCCTGAACCTTGTTTATTTAAACTAACTAAAATGCCTGCAGGTTACGCTTTCGCTAACAACTTAAAACGCTAGAAGACTCAGTCTTGTTGGTAATTCGGAAGCTCAGTTGAACTGCACATGGAGTTGAAGAATAAGTCATACAACGGTCACATAGTTAGGATTTCCATATTTGTAGCTTAGTTTTTTATTTTATTTCTCTATAGAAAGAGGCTGATGAGAACATTTAGAACACACAACCTCTGCACTCACTACTTATATTTTTGTACTTAGCGATTGTTCTCATTCAATTCTCTAATTGCACTCCAAGTTTACTTATTAATAAATTGAGGCAGGAGATTATTTTCCCCTCCCGAGGTTATTTTCCAAAGATCCTCACCGGGATTCTAGGTTTTATCTCGCTATAACCATGTGTCTGCTTTACTTTACCGCATTTACTCACTTGTTTGTTGAGAAACACACTACCTCACTTAACGAATTTTTTCAATTATTGGTTCGGTAATTTTTTACCAAAACACTTGGATCGATAAATTTTTGGTGAAATAAATTTGTGTTTTCTAAACTACCTAACGACGAGGAGTACTCAAATATAATATTTTTCTTAATTTACATTTATTTTTTTTAACCATTAATCAATTATTTTAATTAATTTTAGTTGGTTTTTTTTTATGAACTATTGATTTTAGTTATATTAATTTTATTTAATTCTAGATCTATTGATATTATTATTTTTATTTATAGAGGAGGGAAGCAAGAAATAGGGTATTTACTTGTTGAATAATACACTAAAAATTATTATTTTTTTAAATAATACATTTTTTATATTTGTAATTATCTTCTTTATGCTTCACTCATAAGCATTTTCAAAAAATATTAAAAGATTATACAGTGCGAATCAGGTATTCAAAGTCGGATATCCGGAGTTTCGGTTATCGAACTTCAGATATCCGAATCCATTTCCAAACTTCGGATATCTGAAATTTCAAATATCCGTTCGAATTATGAGACGAATATCCGAAAAAAACACTAGTTCATACCACACATGTAAAAAACAAAAGGGATATAATTGCAATTCAAAATGAAGCGATGGATCTTACACCACACATTTAAAACAAATATGTTTCAAAAGGAAAATTTATTAAAGATGAATCAAGCAGGTTACACTCAAACACAGTAACCACCGCCGTCTAAAAACCTTCACCTGCAGCCAACTACCAATCACCGTTGGGCATCATCTCCCTCTCTGTTTCACTGAAACCGTAGCCACCGAACTTTATATGAAGACAGAATTGCAGGTCAGAAGCGGTGTGGATGTTTGAAACCCATGGTTTACCACCGTCTGCGTCGTCGTCGAGATGATTAGGACGACGGTGATCTGATGGAAGGTTATACCGGCGTCGATGTTTGAGGCGTGTGTTTTGAAATAAGATGGATTTAGGGTTCTAGCTTCATTATATGTGTTTTATATGTAATAAATAATTAAAATAAAAAAAATAAATTTTCAGATATCGGATATCTGAAATATCCGAAAATTTCCAAATTCACTATCCGAAATTTCAAATTTCCCAGATTCGGATATCCGAATTTTCGGATATCCGAAATTTCGGATATTTTGGATTTGGATATTTCGGATACAGATTTTTTTGAACACCCCAAGTGCGAACAGTGTAACCCCAAATTTAATTTTTTTTTCATATAACATTTTCTCTCATCTATTCACAATAAATCATGAACATACCATAATTTACAAAATTTACTCACATAGTTATAAAGCATGGTGGCTGAGAATGCTCGAAGAGAGGGAAGCAAATTGAAAAATACACACCAGACTTATGTATGTATGTATGTATACTAGTCTGTGGCCCTTGTATTACACGGGTAGTTGATGAAAATTTTTAAAATTTAATCATTAAGTGAAATACAGTCAATAACATGATCATATCTGTTAATACAATTACAATTTACGTTAAAATTACAGAATTTACATAAGTAAGATTACACAAATATGTTACAAATAAGTAAAACCTTCATTATACACTACATTTTTGATTGTATTGGTCGGTATACATCGTTTATCATAAATCAAAATCTTTAGTACATGTATGCTTGTAACTCTTGATAATGTAACATAAAGGTCTGCTTATAACCAGTGGCGGACCCAGGATTTTTTGCCAATGGGGTCCCATATTTTTGGTGTTTAAATTTTTCGGGTCGGTCGTTGTTCAGGTCGGGTCGAGGCGAAGAACATAATAAAAAACAATATCATAATAAAACTTTCTTTTCAATCATCACTACCTGAACGGGTCAAAATGGGTCGGGTTGACACATAAACACTTTGTTTTCCCTTTCTTAAACATTTTTGAGATAGAACCTAGATCCACCCTTTCATAAGCATGTGTTGAAAACCATTAACTTAAACTAGTGAAAAATAAAACTGATATTTTAAAGTGTTTGAATGTTTCTAAAGAAACCATGCATAAAGTTGAAAACAATGATATGTATTTTAGAGGTGTTTGAATGTTTCCAAAGTTATCATTGCAACATTAGCAATCAAATGATTGATTAACACTAAAAATTAACACAAAAAACCAAAAACTGAGCCTTGTAAGACTTGAACCCATGACCTTTCAAAGATAAAACAAGGGACTTTCCACCAGACCACATCAACATTAATAGTATGGGTTCCAAGTATTAAATCTTATGGGGTCCTTAAACAATTTAATATACCGCTTCTAATAAATTTTTAAAAAACATTGGTGTCCCGGGACCCCGATCCACACTATGTGGGTCCGCCCCTGCTTATAACTCTTTCGTGTGACAAGTAAGGTTATTCAAGTACATACTAACCCTAGATAAATGATAATGTATCCATGAAACTAACAAAAAGATATTCATACACATAAAATGTCATACCTTTTAATCAATTAATATGATGTTATTTGAGATCATCAACTTATGTTTATCCATTATCCAAAAATCATGATTATCCCTAAAACCAGATTACATGAACTTTGATGAGATAATCATTGTTGCCTTAGAATCTTTAGAATTTCAAATTGATTGATCATGATAAATTTGTTATCATTAACACTCTATGTATGACAAATTTTTAGTTGATTTTATATTTTACAATTAACAATTGTATAATCAAGCAACATATAAAACTGAACACTAAAATATAACAAAATGATTTGTTTCATTTCATATGAATGTAGTTGCTAGAAAAATGACAAAGATATACTAACCTTAAAGCATTTTCAAATAACAACGATTATTCTGAGTTAGCAGAATATTATAATGTATAAAGTTGCATAAAGTGAATGTAGTGATTTTTATTTATAATAGTTGAAAGTATTTGATTGGGAATGTTTATATTTTGAATACTAATCTCGTGTTATTAGTAAATATTATGGGAAGTTGATGGAATATTTGACTAATCAATGTATATATTCTAATAACTTATAGTAAAAAAAAAAGAAGCAAAGATTTCAGATTTTATGGAAACATTGTAAATTACTTTTAACTGGGCTAAGTATTTTTTTTTAAATTTAATGTGAAAATGGAATATCCTTAAAATATAATGAGGAGCATGATTAAGTTACAAATAATAAAAAGAGAAATCTGTATTTTGTCTCCCTGGTTTATATCGTCGTGCGATGGGTTTACCCCTGAAAAAGATTTTGCGAACTTTGACTCCCTGTGTTTCTCCGGCGGGTTCTTCTGACCACTGACATCAGTTGACCCGTCGTTGACTGACCAAAAAATGTTGAAATGACTATTTTACCCCTGAGCCTTTAATTAATTCTAAAACTAATAATCCAAATCGTGTAGAGGGTGGGGTTTGAACCGGCGACGTCTCGTTTAACAACAAACAAAATAAACCATTTGAACTAAACTAGTGTTTGTTATAACTATGTAATATAAATATATATTACCACTTTATAACTTCATCAAAGGTTTATCATCATCATCATCTCCAGATTTTATTAATCCAAAAATCCAAGTTCATCATCATCATCATCTCCAGATTTTATCATCATCATCATCACCATATCTACAACATCTCAAGTTCATTATCATCTCCATTTTTACAAAACAATTAAGATCTAAATATAAATATTCATCCAAAAATCCAATAACAACAAATATGACACAAGAATTAATAATTATTAATAAAATTTTTGAAATAGAAAAACAAGATGGCTGGAATGTGGGTGCCGTGGCGGTGGTTGTCGTGACCGGAAAAACGATATGGCCGGAATCCATGGCGAAGATGGCTGTCGTGGCGGTGGCGTGGTGCCGGAGGTTAGGGGTTTTGATTGGAATGATTTATGGGTGCGATGGTTGAATTATTGAAGCGATTGGTGGTGGGATTTGAGAGATTTGAGGGTTTGAGTGATGAAATCTAAGGTTTGAGGATTTGAGATATCTGATTACTTGTTATGAAATTGATGATGAAGATGATGATATTAGGAGGGATTACTTGGTGGTGGGTTTGAGGATTTGAGGTTGTTGATGATGAAGATGAAATGATGTTGTTGATGAAACAAGTTGATAAAGATAGGATTCTTGAGGTTGTTGATGAAATGATGATGATGATGAAGATAGCCTTCTGATGTTCTACGATTATAATTAGAGAATTATTATTATTTATTTATTTATTTATTATTATATTATTATTATTATTAATACTATTATTTTTATATTTATTATTTATTAGAAGAAGATTACTAAAATACCCTTAATATGTTGGTATTATTACTAAAATCCCTACAGTCAACTAATGGTTAACTGACGGTAAGAGTCAGAAGAACCCGCCGGAGTAACACAGGGAGTCAAAGTTCGCAAAATCTTTTTCAGGGGTAAACCCATCGCACGACGATATAACCAGGGAGACAAAATGCAGATTTCTCTAATAAAAAATAAAAACAATATATATTTCTATTAAGTTACATGCATAATTAAGACGTGAATCTTAATGAATTTTTAAAATTTTAATAATAAATGTTATAACTGTAATTATTTTAAAAAAAATTGTGTATAACTTTATTATTTTGAATATAAACCATAATAAACACTTGAATTGTATTAACCAAAATGTAAAACTAACATAACCACAGTTTGTTGTATTTGTATAAAATTAAATTAATAAGTTAATATAATATTTAAATTATATAAATAACTGATGAAAACAATATTCTAGGTTTCAATATCCTAAATGATTTTTGAAAAACGAAAATAGTGGAATGAGATTGAAACATATTTTTTGGTTTAACGTTTTGAATGCTTTTAGTTAAGTAATTTTTTTTATAAGGCATGTTAAATTAAATATATTTAAATGTATACAAAAAGTATAAATCAAGTCAAAAAATATATGCTTTTGAACCATTTTGGTCTGAGTTATAGAATAAAATATTGAAAACTTAATATTGATATTTTTATTGCTAAAACCCTATATACTACACAAAAAATCATATAAATAAATGACAAATAGTTCATATAGTAAATCGTTATATATATATATATATATATGGATTATAATTATAATGTTCAATATATATATATATGTATAATAGGTATTCTCCATATTTGTAATATTTATACAAAATGTTTGAAGAAAATTAAGAAAAATACACATTTTTCTAAGTTCAAATGCATATGAGAAAATTTTAAATTCAATTTTGAAATCAATTTTATATAAAAAATTATGCATTAATGCTCGAATCCTAGTTTAAAAACAATTTGTAGTTAACCATACACATCCAAATTCTTCGATAATGATGCACCTTTATTTTCTTTAATTTGCAATTACCTGTGATTTTAAAATTTTATTCTAACAGACCTGCAATATTAATTTTGATATTTCCCTATTTTCTTATTTCACAATTAATGTTAATGAATGAATATGTTAAGATTTACATTTAATTAAATATTGATTCATATACTGAAATGACTTAAAAGATAAATACCATATATTAAAACAAGTTGTAAAAAATGTAAGTCTGAGGGTAGTGGGGGGTGAGCGGGGGGCGCGGCCGCCTACGTGGTCAGCCGTGGCTGGGACCGCGGGGCGCAAAAGAGAGAGAGAGAGAGAGAGGAGTGTGTGTATGTTTTGAGAGAGAGAGAGAGAGAGAGGAGTGTGTGGTGGTGGTGTGATTTGTGGTGGTCCGGTGATCGGTGGTGGTGGTCCGGTGGCCCGGTGATCGGTGGTGGTGGTCCGGTGAAAAAGAAGCCATGATCTGTGAAGAAGAATATATATGGTCCGGTGGTCCGGTGATCGGTGGTGGTGGTCCGATGAAGAAGAAGTCGTGATCTGTGAAGAAGAATATATATGGATCAAGAATATATATTAATATTAAAATTAATATTTAAAATAAATAAATAAATAACCGGATCAAGCCCCGGATCACCTGGACCACTACACCCTCTGTGGCTTGGTTGAGGGGCTTGATCCAGTGCCATGTCATCGCCTACGTGTCAGGTTTTGATTGGATCACTTGGGGCTCAACCAAGCCCCATTACCCTTAGTCTAAGGATGGCTAAGAAATTGACAAGTGACAAGTATGAGTAGGCTTATATTTGAATACTAGTTTAATCCCCGCATGTTACACGCGTTGCTTTTATATACCACACATTATTGTGAATATACTTTTTTTGGCTTCTAATAATGTGTGAATATACTTTTTTGGCTTTTAATTTAATTTATTATAAGAAAGTTTATATACTTTTTTTTATCCATATGTTTTTTATTATTGAAACTTTAAAGTAAAACGAATATTTTGCTCAATTCACATGAAGGAAATTCTTCCATTGACAAACGTTTCTTGAATCTTACATATTCCTACAATTCATTCAAACTTACAAACATGATAAAGATTTCATTTCTTGATTCACATTATCATTAATCAATCCAGGAGTTTGTATCGTTTCTCCTGCACACCTGTACCTCTCATTTGTATCTTGAATATCATATGAAGTGGCATCTGACATCCCCAATCAAATTCATTAATTACATTCTCAAAGGTTACAGGAAATTATTGATCTAATTTTTGTTGTTGTTTACCTGTGTGGAATCCCTTTCAATGGCCTATCAGAAAAATTTGCATATAAAGCTCTTAAAACAGCCTGCAATGCACAATCCCATTTAAACTGATGTTTGCAATGCACAAATTTTTCAATGAAGAGTTGGTTAAAGCGTCATTTCCAAATGGTCGTGCCTGGTCCATCAAAAAAGACCTTTCTTGTCCATTTTCTTTTAAAAAAATTATAAAGATAATTACACTAAATATGATTCAAAGACTATATTATCAAAAAATATCTATTAAAAATAAAAATATGCGTTACGGCCCATCCAAAAAACTTTTTCGTCCATTTTATTTAAAAAAATTTAATGCCCTAAATATGGCTCAAAAACTACATTAATTCAAAAACATGTGGCTGCATTGTGTAAGTTTGTCCTTCTTCCTTGACCTTCAAGAAGTTAAACAAAAGACCATTATATGAAACTGTATATAATTTGCTCATACTTGTTACAAGGAACTAAAAATAAATGAATAATTGACATTTATATTATACATATTCACCAGGCATATTCTTCTTAATTTCTTCATAAGTCGTGCCGCCACATACACCGGCGTTTATCTCATTGAGTGCACGCCATTGTATCTATAACAAAAAGTTAGCAAAATTTATGAATAGTAAGTAATCAAATAATCAATTCATGTGATATAAAAAAACTAACCTTTGGGAATCCAGCAATTTGATTTGCGGTCAAAATTGTTCATTGCAATGTGCTTGTCCATATCTAGGTCACACCAAAAACGCATAACATTATTAAAAAGCATGTCCATATAAAAATAAGCATATTAAAGTAAAATGAGTACGAGTCCTAATGGAAGCAGCCCGTTCGTTTTTGAGTCGCTTCTCAACAAAATTAGTAAGCTTTTTGAAACAAAGCTCCTAGTTTCCACTAAAAAGTCAAAAGATCATAACAGTGGGTCAAGAAATATAAGACATTCATGCTACAGACGAACGCGTATTAGCTGTCAGGTCTTAAAAGCTCAAAAAGCAGCTCATTATCTTATGACCATAAACTGCATACGATTAAGGTAAAAATTTTTACCTAATGATAAAGCCAATTGAAGCCACAAAATTACATATATCATTTATGATGTAAAAGTACATGTGTTGATGCAATCTGCACAATGCTCACAGTATTTCAATACAAGTACCTATTACACAAATGATGAAACACAAATAGCTAAAAAACATAAAAACATATAAAATAAAAGACAAACTTTACGTGTTAAACTACCGGAAAAAAATAACACTTCAATAGTTTAAATTAAGAACAAAACCAAATCGTCTACGTAAACCGACGCATTAAGCGAAGGCATTGATAATACGAAACTATACAAAAACTTGAAAGATAAATTATAAGACCATATATAATGTCAGTCAAACACCTTATGTATAACAAAATACATACTTTATGTAACGTTAGATTAACAGAAACCCGAGACTTATGCAGGTCCTGCTAAGTAAACCATACACTTCAACCGTGGCACAATTGAAAATCTCAGGATTCCCTCTGTATCTTTATTAAGACAACCAAGCCATATACAAATATAAAATAGCAAAAACACCTAAATTTTAACCTAACCTAATCCCTAAATCAAAGAAGTTAAACACATCAAATCCAGTACTCAACACAGTTAACGGGCAGTCAGATGACAATAATCAAAATCAAAACCCAATCCATAAAGCCAAAGATAAAGAAAGCAAACATCTGGATATTGAGACCGTCTCTATAAATCGATTAGGGTTATTGTATGATTGAAATATATGATTTTTGAATGAACAAATAAACATACCTATAACTCCATTGGCATTTGAGAATCGGACTTCAATCGAACAACTATACTAAATAACAACGATGGAATGCTAGTAGAAAAGAGAGATCGAAGATTTGGATTTGATGGAATGATGGCGCTGAATTAAAGGCAGAAGAAAGATGACCAGATTGTTGAGATACATCGAGATATTAGGGTTGATAAGATATGATTGAACGGAAGGAGTTCGGAGGCAGAGGTTGAAGGATAGGGTTTGAGTAAATTCCGATGATGCTTTGTTTATTGATGTTTTATGACCCATGTAATATAAATGAATCAAAACCGGGTTAAATTAATGAAAGACCACCATTCACAAATGAAGCAATCTTGTGGTTTTAGAGAGAATGGGAAGCGACGTGAGAGCGACACATAGAATTTTATGATAGATAATTATATATATACTAGCTTTTAGCCCACGTATTACGCGGATTTTATTTAAAGTTTATGTTAAATATTATTTTAAACCATAAAAGGTTAAAAAGGTAAAACATTTTGCTCACAGGATATTATAACTATTCAAAACTTATTACTTCTTAATATCACTAAGTTGCACATATTATTATTCTACTATGACAATTTCCCCAATTAAGAAACCAGAAAATTTAAGTTATCACATGTTTATGTCTTTCAATCCCCTCGTCGTCACCTTCGCACTCATGAGTCATGATCGAAACCCGTTCTCTCTTAAGATCCATGACAGGGTTAACAAAAGCACTTTCACACTCACAAGTCATGATTGAAACTCATTCTCTCTTAAGATCCATGACAAGGTTAACAACCCAACTGTCTTTCACCGTCTTGTGTATCATAACATTTGTTTACATTGATTTTGGTTTGAAAACTTCAAACTGATCAGAGTTTCTTGCTTGTATCTTACCTTTGGAATCTGGTTGTCGATTGCTGCCTTGAGGTAATGAATTAGACATAAGATTCTCAGAGAAGTAAACACTTGTTTAAAAAGAAGCAAATTAAATATGTTTCAATGAATATTTCACTTTATTCAAAACTATACTACAAAATGCAAATGACCATAATTTAAACAGCCAATAAACAGCAAAAGGTTCACTTTCTACCAACCAATTTCTCAATTTTTATTGAATGCAATTTTACAATTTCAGAAACAACCTACAACTTAACTGATCGAAAAAGGGCATACAGAATGAAACCATATATGCTTGCCATGATAACCAATAAGCCGTGCAAAAAAAAAAAAAAAAAAAAAAAAGAAAAACCTACCAAAGCCATCACCTATAAAGAAAACTACATAATTATGAAAAATATGTAAACAATATTAACAAAAAAAAAAAGAGTGTATGGCGAAGCTTGGGTTCTTTCTCAATAATATGTAACAGAAAACGAAATGTTGCAATTGCCATGCGAGTGCCGTTCTATATGATAAAGAAAAAAAATATGAAGAATGCTTATAAAGACACTTGAAGGAATGTAGCTCGCTTGTTCCAACATGGGAGCATCAAGTTCTTCATGAACAAAGCTTTATATTGTTGTAGCAGAAACTTGAAAAGGTTTAAAAGCGTTTTATGAATCTTGGCTATTCGTTCACGCTATGATCCTCGCTCCCCAAGTAGTAGCAAATATCCAACTCTGAAGCCACCTAATATAAAAACAAAGAATTCATATTTGTTTACATTCACTAAGGATACCAACATTAAGTGGATGTTAAAAACTTAACCCCAAAAAATGAAAGCAAATCTTTAAGGTTAAATACCATTTTATTTATTATTAAATTTTTAAAAGAAACAATTTTCGAGACTTTACAACTGTTGAACCGACCCAAATTTTCCAAGATTTTAATCCATTCTGCAATGGTTAAATAAACACAATATTAGAATTAGTAGAGGATAATAATAATTAGAAAATTGACAGTTGAAACTAAAAAATTAACTTCACATCTGGTCTCGGTTGTCTGTTGTTTGTGCTAAATTTGGTTGAAAATCGAATGGGGCTACGTTACATACATTATCGAAAGTTAGTTATGTGAAGGAAACTAAGAAATGATGGTGTGACTTAGTTATACAACATAAAACGACCGTAACTGATCATATATATGAATAGGCATAAACACATGTTCACGAACATAAATGCGCGAACAAAACATGTTTTCATATTCGTTCGTTTAATTAAACACTAAACATTAAAGAATAAAGAATATAGATTTGCATGAACTTCACTATTAAGATAATACCAAATTTATTTGAATTACATAAGTTTGAAAGACCTATATACCACATTTTGACCTTTTTATATTATTAACCAAGTATCTAAGTTTGACCAACTCAACACATTCTAGACAAAAATTCTCTCAAATTTGACTCCAAACTATCAACTCGACTCCAAACATTAGTGGAATTCAAAGACACAAAAAGAATGTCTATCAAACATGGCTCATGGTATGACGTCTTCTAGCCAAATGTGTAAGCAAAGTGTTAATTCTTGAGCCATTCGAACCATTTGATCTTTGTGAACTTCTTTTTCCACGTTAACATCCAATATGCTTGCTAGATCACCCTTATTTCCCTACCACCACCAGCACCACCACCCACCCCATGGAGCCCGTTGCCACCACCGCAACCACCTATGCAAACCGCCATCCTTGTGCCATATATAAAAAAAATTATATAATTGTATTAATTATAAAATAATGTTCAATAAATAACCAAATGAAAAGTTAACAATATATTAAAAGAAACACAATACGAACTGACACATTTGATCTATAACATAGATCTAATTACCATGTTTCAAATAAAACACAATCCGAATACAATTTATTGATTATATATAGTTTATTGGTGCTTTGAAATAACCAACTTCTCCATATGAAGGACAACCCCTTTCACGGGAACGGACACTTTAAATATTTGTATTTGTAGATAAACATAACACATGTAGCTCTTGTCAATTATGTGAAATTATTACATTAACCTTGTCAATTATGTAAAATTAATACATTACTCTTGAAAGAGTGCCTGGATGTAGTTGTAATGTGGCCATCCTTATTTAGAGAGAGACTACAATCTAGCAACCTCAAGAGAAAGGTTACCGCACGCACCGGAGGGGCTTGTTGTTAGAGACAATCCCCTCAAATGAGATTTATCAATTGTATAATCGCTCCGGCTTTAGCGATAAGAGGCATTGTTGCTCAACTCATTAGATGATTGTATTATTGTACAGATCATCTGATTGAGTTCGAGAGAATTCCTCTTTTCCTCAAATTAATTATCAAACTTTTATCTTTTAATTAGCAAAAGATAAAAATAATAATTCAGAAAACAATAATTCAAGAGTCCACTTTTTTTTGTTCAAGTTATGTTATTCAAAGCTTTATACACCGAAAGATCATTAAAAGGTAACAATATCTGAGCTTTTTTCGTGATAAAGCCAAGACAAAATTTAAAATCTCATCGTTGAAGTGAATGATTTCTCAGTTCCTTGAAGACAATGGTTCTTCTCGTCTCTTGTCATGTTCTAAATAAACCATGAATATCACATTAGATCACAACAGAACCACACCTTGACTTTAGAAGTTGAAGTTGACACTTTTTAATTCAAAATTTTAGAACAGGCCGTCATGAATCTAACAACTAAAGCTTCTAATTTGATAAAAATGGTATAAAATCCGTTCTTTGGAAATTCAAAGTTGAACAAAGATGTTACATTTTTTCTATAAATATCAAAATTATAAGTTGTATTTTTAAGTTTGAAATTACCTAACAACCCTGTTCATCGTTTTCTAACATTTTGCAATAGTTAGGAAAGATCAGCACTCCCCTGAGTGTTATTCTAGCCCTTAGTCTAGCAGATGCTTTGGATATTGGGACCTTTACAAGATTTTCCAGCCCTTAGTCTATACTTATTATGACAATATATAATAAGTAAGCAATTGGTAGTTGACTTGTTCAATCAAGCATACCAATGCAAAGAAGTTTGGGGTACAAAGTATCAGCTCAATTAGTTGCCATAATAACCTTAAACATCAACTGTATACGCCTATGTTGTCAGTAGTGCAAATAAAACAGACCATATGATTGCAAACTTTCGTATTTAAATTTAAACTAAAGCTCACCCTATACATGCATTAGTTTGTTTTGCAAACGTTGTTGTAACGATGAGTAACCGAGCCAATAAATACTACAAAAAAAGGGATTTTATTAATATTGACATAGGTTCGCCTATATTTTAAATTACCTCATTGTCTTGTATTCGTACAAACATAATTGAAATTGTATATTTCAATCTGAAACGTGTTTTTCTTATTTAAACATTAATTAATCCGTAATGTAAATCAGTTTTAAGATTTTGAATCGGTAAACTAACCCGAATCTTTGTGACTCGTTAACACACTTTGGGCAAATTACCCTTGCAACCTTTTAACTTGTTAAAAAGTTAACTTTTATGATCTCAAGAACAAATATAAGCAAGGGCAAAACAATTAACTTGAATTCATCACATATCGGAGCTTTAAGCTAATCAAAGGTGAGCAAATACGAAATCTACATAGCAATTAAACGAAAATATACGTACCAGAAAGTTTGAAGAATTGATGCTAAATGGAGTTGGTCAGCGATTTACAGCGCGACTGTGAAAGTTTGGAGAAACCGTAAAGAGACAGAGAGCAAAGTTCTCTACCACCGCTAATCATATGTACATCTGCACATATTATTCGCATCGGTGTACGAAAAACAAAGACCGCTCAAGTTAGCAAGGACATCAGATAAAAAGCCTCATTGACGGAGATTATAATAAGCAACCCTAGATGAAACGAACCGCACACGAATCATAAGAAAATATATAAAAAAATCAGTTCGGATCGTTAAAACACAGAGAATAATTATGAGATCTGTAATGAAAACTAACCAATTGACCAGACGATGGATCCGATTTTGGTCACACCGCTGCTGTTGTATCCATGGCAACTGATCAACATAGATGCTAGGTTTTGTGAGTGAATGGTTTGTGACATAGATAAGGAAAGATAGAGATGAAGAACATTTGGGTGATTAGGGATTTTACAAAAAGTTTGATGATTTTAGAAGTTGAAAGTGTTATGGCGAGGTTGGCTAGGCATAATTAGTGATCGACAACAGTAAGGGGGTGACGGTTTGCGAGGGAGAGGTGATGGAAGCTCGTGTTGTGGAGGGTTATAACTTATATGACATAACCCGTTTAAGGTTTAGATAGATTCGGATTCATAAACCCACGAATTTTAAGGATTGAATGAGAAGCCTTTATTTTGAAATCAAGCAATCTGGTGGCTTTATAGAGTGGGGGAGCAATGTGAGAGTGACACATAGGATTTCATAATAAACAATTATATAGATAGTTAGATATATATATATATACTAGCTTTTAGCCCGCGTGTTACGCGGGTTACTTATAAGTGTTTTTAATTTATTGATTTAGGTCCGTTTGACCGGTTACCTTATACTATGTTTGTTAGTATACATCATGATTTATTTTAATTATAGTTATATAAGTGTTTTTAATTTATTGATTTAGGTCCGTTTGATTGGTTACCTTATACTATTTTTGTTAGTATACATCATGATTTAATTTAATTATAGTTATTCCATAAATCATTGTTGTTGTACATCATGAATTTATAAAACTGTACTAAATACAGAAATTATAATAGTGTAAGTGATAACCACAAATTTTATTTTAAATAAGAGAAAATTTCCTTGAAAACGACATTTGTCGTTTTGTTAGCCTGTTTTCCGTTTTTGTCTAGAATCGGTATCTTCAGACCCTTTTTGCTAGCAACTCTTGATAGTGCTACATACAACCGTCCATGTGAGAAGACATCGTTCTTTAAGTACAAACCCACACTAGTTAATGACTGTCCTTGACTTTTGTTTATTGTCATAGCGAAGCAAACTGATAAGGGATACTGTCGTCTTGTAAACGTGAATGCGATGCTCTTATCAGAAGGTGTCAGGGCGATTCTTGGAATAGAGATCCTCTCACCAGTATTAGTCCCTGAAAGAATTTTCACTTCGATTACATGCGTACCCAAAGAAACTACCTGAAGCCTTGTGCCGTTGCATAAGCCCTGTTTTTGATCGATATTTCTCAAAAGCATAACGGGTACACCGACTTTTAGTATAAGCTTGTGGTTTGGTAGTCCGGCTATTTTAAGACCGTTAAGTATCTCAGTGGAGTATAAAGTTGGATCGACATTTCCATCTATGTAGTCGGACTTAGATACAGAATCTGAGCTTAAGTACTCGACCGGGTCACCATGAAATAATTCAAGCAGACGATCATTAATCATATGAACAACCTCACTTGTTGGTGCAAGCAACCCCGTCTATTGAAAGTATGTTGGGTCTTGGCTGTTGTTTAGAATGTTGGGATATACAAACTGTATTAGCTTTATGATAGGGTCGTCACATTGTTCAATAAGTAAATCATCCGATATATCTATTTTTGCCGTACCGTCATTAGGTCCACCGACTTTACCTTCTCCTATGTCTAGTAGCCATTTGGAGAAATTTTTGGTGTCTTCTATGTCAGCCGATTGTTGACCAACTGTTAACCTTAGGTTTTTTGTTAATCTAAGTACCCAACAATGATGCCAAATATAGGACGAACACAGAGTTGCGTTTACTATTTGCTGCCTGCTTCCTTTCTGTATTACCGGCAGAATCTGTCTGAAATCGCCTCCAAAGACAACAACCTTTCCTCCAAATAGCGATTTTGACTTTAAGACGTCTTTGCAAGACTTGTCCAGAGCCTGAAATGCGTGTTTGTGGGTCATTACGGCTTCATCCCAAATTATTATTTTTTGGCACCAAATAATGTTGACATAGTTTGCATTAAAAGGGGTGAGGTGCACAAAAAGAAAAAAGGTGGGAATGCTACTGTCTTTTATGCAAATTCCATTGTTGCAGTGGATAAGGCACTAAAATGCGAAAAAATAGGTTCACCAAAAAGGAGTAAACAATTAAAGTGGAAGGATACTGGTGGGGTTTTTCACACGGAATGTAAAGGTGGTGAGATTATGGAATTCGAATTTGTTATAGAACTCGTAGACGAAAACAGGGTCTGGGACGTTGGATTACTTTTTAAAGTTAAGCTTATTGTTGTCATCTGGAATTGGGAAATATCCCAAGTGATTGCTCCTGAAGCTGCATCCGAGGTGTTAGTTAAAATCTAAAAAAGGCTTAGAACTAAAATGAGTAAGAGTTAGTAAGGGTAGAAACTTTTGAATGGAAACTAGGATGGCAATGTGTGTTAAAGATGGGCTTTATGATCAAAGTAACCATCATTCCCTTGTGGCCTCGTTGATTCTAATATTCACTTGTGGCTTTTGTGTGTACTTTCATTTATTGGATTGGTTCAAAAGAGTTTCGGTTGGACATTTTATTATTTTAAATTATATTTATTTGCATTTAAAGTTTTAACTTGATTAAGATGGTTGTTTTTCATGTTTTCAGTATTAATACTATTTGGTTTTGGTAATTTTAATACTGGGACTGAACCAACAGATTAAATCAATCATAAGTGTTTTCTAGAAGGGTGATTCATCAATCATACTATCTTTAAAAAAAATAACAAATAAATAAATAGAAAACATACTTTTCATTATTTGTACATGTTGTAATTGTCATATTTTGTGACGAATATTGCTTTCTATTTAACTAAGATTATATACTCTTTTTTAATGTTTTTTTTTCTGTTTAATAAATTACAACAATTTGAATAACTAAACAACTATCTACCTATGATTTCTAACTTCACGATTGGATGTGACATGATTAAGTATAATTAGGTCAAATTAACAGCAATATAACCTCAAATTATGTACAGTACAATTCAAATATAGCATCGTAAACATAAATCAAATCCAATAATAACCTAATACGTTAAAACAATTCGAATAAGTAAATAACTATTTACCTAACTACTAACTCACACGATTGACATCAACATAATTAAGCACAAATATGTCAAAATTCGCCAAGCTCATGTACAGTCAAGTTAAACATTATAAACATAATTCAATTCCAATAACAATAATAATAACAAAATAACCTAATTACGTCTATCATGTCAACTCTTGCATTAACAATTTAGTTGAAAAACTCACACATATGACTTGATTTTTAGTTTATCAATAAAACCTGAAAATTTATTTGGCAGTATACATCAAAATAACTATCTACCTACAATTTTTAACTTCAAAATTGGAATCAACAAATTAAGCACACTTAGGTAAAAATCAACAGCAATAGAACCTCAATTATGTGCAGTACAATTTAATAGGATGTTATATCTTCATACCGTATGTATCTGTAGCTTTCAACTTGTAAGTATGTTGGACGTGGATGTTGAAGAAGACAACTTAAATAAATAATAAATGATGATGTATATATAATGATTATTTTATGAGTTGTATTATATTTATAATAGGTAAAGATATAACCTAGATTAAATAGGGATTTGAATTAACTAATTTAAACTATTATTATTATTTTGCTGAGATAATTTTATTTTTTTAAGTTTCCTTCAGTAAAAGAGATACAACCTATATCATATAGAGATTTGAATTAACTAATTTAAGATCAAATAACCAATTAAATAATAAACAAAAAACTGTCTAAACCGAACATGATACTTTTTTTTTTAAATTTCCTTTAGCAAAATACTATTGCTTAAAAAATTTAATTACTAAATAACAAATCAAAGTGTGTTCTTTAATTAAGTATGTTTCATATATTTCGAGTTTGAGAAACAAAACCAACCTTAAGAAAGAATATAGCAGCACATTGCATACACGGGCAGAAAGTCTGATCAGCCGACAACTTGTGCTGATCATCTCGTCTCATAATTTGACCACATCTACAAGAATCGATAACGTAAAAAAATTGTAAGTAACATTAAAAACAATTGACAATAATAATGGATGTATTCGACTTTTGTAACTACCTTATAACTGTAGTAAGAGTAGAGGAATCGGGAGACGGAGGCAAAACGTTTTGTTTATGCACCGGAATTGTATTAATCGCAGGAGGCATGAGAGCGGGTTCTATTTTCCATGGAGACACTCTATCTGGACAAGGAATGGAAGACATTTAACAACCCCTGACCCGAAACTGTGCACTCTGGACAGGAGCATATCGTTAAACCAAAAGTATTTAAAATCTTTATCAAATTAGTCACGACTACACTCATTTAATTCTACTTATATTAAATTAATCTCATAAGTTATTCTTTGTGGCATTTTAACAAACACCTTGCGTGCTTAAAACAGTGTGTTCTTTAATTAAGTATGTTTCATATATTTCGAGTTTAATTCTGGATGAGATAAGCACAGTAACAAACAAACACTTACCTCCATGGTTTCAGAGTTTTGGCCGGAATTGGATGTAGGGAAATTCCGATAGCCACCGTCGGGTTATTAACCCGGAATTGAGGTCTAGGGTTTTGTTAATTTGGGGTTATATTGCAGGTTCGAAATCGAGCAATAATGCTTGAAAGAGGCAATGGCAAGCAAAGATTTGGGATTGGGATAACAGAAGACCGCGACAATGATTTGGGATATAATTTTTCGGGTTTGGATCGGTTTTTTCGGTTTCTTGCACACACCTGATGGGCAACCTGATTGAATAAGTTAAAGAACTGAATATATCATAATTACATGTTCACTAAATTGGTACCATCAATTCAGATCACAAGATAATAATAACTAATGTTTTGTGGAGAAAATGCCCAAATGGGTATTAATTATTATAAACTTTATTTCAGCAAAAATAATAAAAATCCATGAAAATATAACCTGTCTGCGAGAAGAGATGATAACAGAGGCGCCTTCAAGGCCGAGTCTTTGGGCAATACTGAAGCCTATGCCTTGAGTTGAAGCTGTAATGATCGCCACTTTCCCTTCAAATCTTCTACCAATTTTTTATTTTGATTTATCCATTGTTATGTTATAATAATCTTCCACCGATGTTGTAGTTGTAGTTGTTGTTGGGGTTGATTTATCAAGTTTATCGGCACTTCAGATTATGCGGGCATATCCTTCACGGCATTTGTTATGTGTGGAGAAGAAAGGATTAAGCAGGTGTTTTGACCCATTTAAGTGTATCTGGGTTTGGTAGAATCATGACCCGCGAAATTTAAACCTTAAACGGGTCAAAACCTGGTTAAATCTATGAGAAGTCACCATTTAAGAATGAAGCAAATCTAGTGGCTCCAAAAAAGGGGGAGCTATCACATCGCGCACCTAGGATTTTTGGATCTTCGTTTATATATTATATATATATATATATATATATATATAAGTTCAAATAAAAAACAATTGTTTTGTGAGAAGTGTGAGAATGCTTTAAAATAAAGTACACCACTTAAATAGGACACTATACCATATAAATAGGAAACTATACAACTCTTATAAACTACCAATCTCAACCACTAGATCCTAGATCCAAAGGTTTACATCTATTCTATGCTTCTCACAAAACTATTGTTTTTTACATTAACCCTACCCTATTTATATATATATATATATATATATATATTAGGAGGGGTTATTGTAAAAAGAAGAGTGTGTCTAAAAAGTATATGAAGCAATATGGATAATTAGTTCTTGGTAATTAGATCTAAAGATGGATCTTTAAGAGGAGTGTTTTAATTTTAAATGTTATTTTGATGTTTTAAATGGTATTTTAGTCATAGTGTTTATATTAACTTGTTGGAATGTCAACTGAATATTTTAGAAGTTCCTATTTTCAAGCAATTGTTCTCTCTCACTCTTCCAGAATTTAATTAAATAATATATTTTGATATTTTAATTTGATATTCTCATTAAAAGATAACATTTTTCTTTACTCTCTCTAAAACACACAATCGGTGAGTTTTATGTAGTTATAGAGCAATTAATTAATAGAATAATTGCTTGATTTTGATGTGGTCTTCAATCGGTTGTGCAGGATTAGTCATTGGAGAAGAAGAAGTCACCACTGAGTGCGCGTGCTGGTATTACAAAACCACCAGGTGTGTTTATATTTGGTTTGTAGTGATGATGTCTTTTTCTTTTTGGGTTGTGTGTTTTTTGTTGTCGGATGTTTGTTTTTTAGTCAGTCTAGAAAAACCCCCAAATCTTAGGGTTTGTTTTACGTTTTTTTCCTGTCTGGGATCGTAGGTGTTGGTGTGTTAATCTGGTGATTGTATGTGTTTTTTGTTAAAATTAAACTGGGTTGTTTTACGTTTTACGTTTTTTTTTTCTCTATATTTTAACCTTATCTTTTGTTTTTGTGTGTGTTTTGTGTTAATATTAAAGTGGGTTGTTGTAACAATTGTATGCAAAATGGTTGTTTTTTGTGTTTTTTTAATGTTGAATGGGTGGTGTGTTGTTGGTCTTGTGTTATAAGACTAATATATGGTGTTGTTTTCCATTAATATTACCGTTGTGTGTTGTTTGTCAGTTTGGAGAAACCACTGAGTGCGCGTGCCGGTCACCTATACTGGTATGTTTTCGTTAGTTTCTTTTATTTCACCTATGCTTTAGATTCTTTTGTCAAATAACAATTATTACTCTACAATACTTCAATACAAGTTTGTGATTTCTGTTAGCTTATGAGTCAAATGGGCCATGCTTACCAGTAGCATTATTACGAAACAGTTACTTGTAACCTTTTTACTATATGCATTTCTTTATCAATAGAACAAGGATAACAAAAGGACAAACAAAGGTTTAAGGCCAAGCTTTGGCATTAACATAGGCCTTATTTGCAATGATCAAATTCATTATTTGATTAATTAATTGTATAAAGGTTTTGCCATTTTCTGCAACATGTACAATAGATTGTTATGTAAGTGGGTCTGATAATAGTTTTTATTTTGAAAAATGAATAATATAAAGACAATTTTGTAGTTTATTTTTCATTGCGTCTTTAAATCAAATTGTTCGGTACTGCAGTTGCTTCGTGTGTTGGAAAGTTCTTGCATTATGAGTTCATCGTCGTCGAGGTAATTGTTACTTACAGTTCCTTTCGTTAATGGTTTGGTCTTTATTGGCGTGTTACGTGTTTTTACATGCTACTAAACATTCGCATGTGTTTTTTTCTATTTACTAGATGTTTACCTTTTAGGTTACTTTGCACATTTGTCTGCCCTTTTTAAATTTGAACTGATATGTTTTGTGAAAACTGCAGGCAACAATGTTCAATGATAAAGTAGCAAGTTTGATATTCTTGTAGCAAGCGATGCCATTGGCATGGGCCTTAATCTTAACATTTCCATAATTATATTTTCAGAAATGGAGAAATTTGATGGACTAGAAAAGCGATAACCTTCTGTACCAGAAATCAAAACAAATCGCTGGTAACTGTTACTACTTTATAACACATACATATAATGCACCTCCTAAATTTGACATTTTTATGCTAAATTTATATTCATATTCTAGATAGAGCTGGTAGATACGGATCTAAATTTCCAGTTGGTGAAGTAACTTGCTTGAATGATAAAAAGACCTACCCTTAATTCATTCCTCACTAAATTGCCATCTCCAGTTCTAGAGGTAATGTTTTTTAATTCATGTTTATTTAATGTTGATTATTTTTTATAGTTACTTTATTGTATTATAAAGTATTTTTGTGTGTCATTAAATGGTTTTTTATTTGTAGTGAATTACATTTTAGTTATAAAAATTTATGTCAAACTTGTTTTTATTTTTAAAGTTAGTATAAAATATGCATACGATTTTATTCATGGCATCTTCTTTGAGTCTAAAAACCGTAACTAATGGTTGGCTCATGGGTTTAGCTAACGATTTTTTTTTTGTTTAATTTTCAACCTAGGTTGGGGGAGTCAAACACAAATATACGTAGGCGGATTTCGATGTGGTTGGGAAGATTGGTCCGCGTATAAAACACAGTTTATATTTCGTTAGTGATATGTATTATATTAAATATTAACCGGTTTTGTTAACTTGGGGATTATATGTAATATTTTGATTCAAGATGTTTAATTTAGAATGAAATGTATATTTTTGCTTCAATATGTATGTAATATTTTGATTCAATATGTATTATATTAAAAACACAGCGTACACACATAATAGACACATCAACGAGCAAATAACATCATTATATTTTGATACATCGATCACTGGAATCATAAAACAAACTCGTAACCAAATTTTTATTATCACTAGAATAGTATATGCGAAATCAAAAAACAACATAACTACGATCAGGAATAATTAAACACACCATAATGACGACTTACATAACATCGTAACCGAATTTTTATAGTTACACAGAAATCAGAAGAACATAACACACCATCTTACGAAACACCTAAAGGCACAATGAAATAAACAAGAATACTGAAATTTTACCTAATTGATGTTCATTCATGAAGGTCTCCATCTTGAATATTGTATTGATTAAGAAGATTATTTTATATGAATAAATGAGATAGAGAATAAGAAAAATAAGAATACCGGTGATTAAGTCAACGTGAGATATGTTTCATTAGGAGATTAATATGGTGAGATATTGATCCAGGATATACAAGATCGAGCATGATAATATAATTAGGTTGTTAATTTGTTTTGAATGTTAAACTAAATATCGAATAAAAATGAACATATTCTGGATCTTATTTCATTTTTATTAATTATATATTTACATACCATAACAAAAAAATAAATTAAGGTTACAATCATACCCTTGATAGATGATGTTAATCTAATGGTGGAAAATACTTCTTACATTTTTTAGGAAAACATAACCTGTTATTTTAACCTTTCTCTTTCTCTCTCTCTCTCTATATATATATATATATATTTGTCATCAATTTATAATTGTTTGATTTAGTTGAAAATCTAAACCTACATATAGTTATTTAGAGCATTTGCGGAAGGTTCTCTATCTCCATTTCTATAATTGCAACAAAAATCAATACAATTTCTTTCTCGTTTTCAATCTACTATTATAATAAACAAAAATGATGTTTGTGCCACATGGTACCTAATTGGCTTATTTTTGTGCCAAGTGGCACCTTTATCATGTAACCTTTAATTTATAATTTTTCTAATTAAAACAAATCAATTAAAACATTCCTTAAATAGATTAAAACATCTTTAACAAGCACTAATGAGATATAAATTTTTATTCAACATTGTATGCACACAAAATCTAGATCTATAAACCGGTATGTTTTAAACTCGTGTACGTTTATATTGTTTCCATACCCCAAATATGTATTTTCGTACCCCAAAATCCCTTTTCCGTTATGTATTTTTAATTGTATGCAAATTTCATACCTCAAATCCTAATCCAACCGGTTATCAAATCTTTATTTTTCCCCAAATCCCTATTCTGATTGTATGCAAACACTAATAATACCCCAAAAATGTATTTTTCGATTGAATATGATAACAATCGATTATTTATTCGATTAACGCCTCCACATGTCGATTAATTGTATGCTTCGAGTATGTTATCCATATTTTTTTCCTCTTTGCATCCATTTATTGTATGTACGCTTTTGAATGTGATGACTTTTTCAAACACTTATTGGAATAGGGTGTATACGCCTGTTCATTTTTTATTAAAGAAACATAAGTTAGTTTGTTTTTACTTCAATTACTAGATCGATTGGTTATATGTACTGGATTGTCAACTACTTGAATGATGAAATATAATTTAATCTTACTATCATATGCATATGCACGTTTTTTTTATCGATCGATAGGGCCAAGTTTCTATAGATTTGTTCTCCATCCACCCAGAAATTATCTGGTAAACAACTTTTTTTAATTATTATTTACTTTTGGCAATTTCTTAGTATGAAAAACTTTGATTAATTATACTTATTTATATTTACTTTAGGTGTTTCAGACTAGGTATGCACAGTTATCTAATCAATATAACAATTTTTCAAAATAATTGTTGTTCTAATTTATAATTTATTAATTAACAACTTCCAATTGGTCTGTATTCAAAGTATATATATAGAAGTTTTCCAATTGTGAAGCCTGGGAAAATTTGAGAGAAAAAAGTTCATAGCTTCATTGGATCTAAGCTTTTTTGACAATAAAGTTATTGACAAAAAAAAGGTTTTGATTTCTATTGAGTGACTCATGTTCATATAATAAACTACAGCCGTTGGATGTGTTTATGTTTTCTTTTCTTGAATTACTAACTTAAGATTATATGTGTAAAGTACACGATTGTAGAAAAGTATCTTGAAATTTGGTTAATGAATCAAAATAATAAGTTATTTGTTGTAGTGTGAACCAAATTTTTATTCACATGGCGTTATTTTTGCATTAGTGCGATTGTTGGTATGGCTTTCAAGTCATTTTTTCAAGGCATCCTACTTTCTTTTAAGGAGTAAATGAGTAATTTATTTTCCACACACAATATTTTATCTATGTATTTGCAAAGACATAAGTTGAAATATGCTATGTTAGTTTGATGTATATTTGTAGGGAAAAACTTAATTCTACTGTCTCTGTTGTATTGTAGCATTGACTCTTATGGGTATTGCTTTTGATTAATTCAACTATGGGTTATGCAACTAGGTTGACCATCTCTAACCATCTTGATATTTATTTCGCATTGTATGTTTCATAGTTCACGGGTTATTGACCAAAATGGGTATTTCATAGTTAATGGGTCAATACAAGTCAAGTATGTTTGATAGAACGAATGATGTATTTATAAAGTCAAAACAAATTGAGTATGTTTGATTGAACAACTAATGTATTTATAAAGATAATTAGTTTATTTATTATAAATGTGAACTGTGGTAAGAAAGTAGAATTTTTACGTGAGGTGTTATAGTGAATTGGTAAATTGTCATTGGGTTTATTTTAGAAAAATGAAATGTCACTCAAAATATAAATATAACATTTTTTAACTTACTCCGTTATTGTATATTTGAGTAGGAACATACACAAGTTTCTTAAATATATTTTATGTTTTTATTAGTATTATCAACCTTCATCTGATGAGAAACCAAAGGTTATTATGTATCGGGATTATTTTGAAGAAAAGTAAAACGAGAACTGGGCAATTAAAAGAGGAGCAATTGAAACAATAGGTTAAGAAGCCAAATAGTGATACCTTTATTTTTAAGAACCCTAAACAATATATGAATTTTAGCATTCTAATTTTTCAACCCGTGTAACACACGAGTTTTTAACCTAGTTAAGTAATATATTTTAATATTTTTGTCATTATCTTTATTCTCTCATTCACTCACAACTATTATACTCATTACAAGTAGTATTTTCTCTCTTTTTCTACTTAAACCACCTCATACTATATCAGGAAACCACTCATATAATTACGGAGTACTTGTTTTGAATGCATGCTCTTAACGTCAATTCTTGAAACTTTATTTTAAAAAGTTTTGAAGTATTAATCATTAAAAATACATTCCATTTATGAAATGTTGAAATGTCATAACAACTATTAATCTTTAATTTCGTATAGGATTTTTCCAAATTATCAGGATGGTAGGCTATACGTAGTTGGCGATATGAGCGGTCCCCCCCCCATCCCTCCGGCGAAATGTGGGGCGAAAGGTGGGGGGGGGGGGCGCCAACCTTTTGTCATCGGCGATGTAATGAAAATAATAATATAATAATAATAATACCGTTGGAACGGTCAAATTCATAAAAAAGAAAACAAACTTTAATTTAAACAATATATATCTATATATATACATATAGGGGTTGTTTGTTTTTCCTCAAAAGCTCTTCCAGACCACTTTTCTCTTTGTCGCGCAAAGGTTTTGGTCTGCAGTGTGTTTGTTTTCCCGAAGAGATTTCATTAAAAAACCTCTTCGCGCCCTCTTCTCCTAGAAGTGTTGTTCCCACCTCTTCCCACCTCTTCATTCTTATTTTTTTCATCAGACCCTTCTCCTCTCAAACCCTAGCTCCACCATCTCTTCTCCTTCTCTTCGCCTCCTCCACCCTCCACCTCCACTGCCGGTCGCCTTCCTCCACTCCGGCCACCCTCCTCCACCGCCGGCCACCCTGAATAGCCGCCGTATCTCTCTCTTTCTCCACCTCAGATCCGCGAATCTCTCCCTCTCCACCACAGGCTTGCTTCTCTCTTTCCCTCACATGCTAATATCTATTACCTTTTGTTTGATTTTCATATGTGATTTTGTTAGATTTTGTTAGATTGTTAAAGTTTTAGATTGAAAGATTTTGTTAGTTTTTTGTTAACTTTGTTAGATTATTAAATTGTTAAAGTTTATTGTTAGATTTTGATAGTTTTTTGTTAACTTTGTTAGATTATGTTACATTGTTAAAGTTTTAATTTTTTTTAATTGTTAAAGTTTTTTATTAATTTGGTTAGATTGTTATTAGTTTGTAGAAAGTTTAGGTTTGTTGAATATTGTTATTAGTTTTTTGTTGAACAAAGTTTGAAGTTTTTTGTTAATTGTTAAAGTTTTTTGTTAGTTTTGTTAGATTGTTATTAGTTTGTAGAAAGTTTAGGTTTGTTGAATATTGTTATTAGTTTTTTGTTGAAAAAGTTTATAGTTTTTTGTTAATTGTTAAAGGTTTTTGTTAGTTTTGTTAGATTGTTATTAGTTTGTAGAAAGTTTAGGTTTGTTGAATATTGTTATTAGTTGTTGTTGAATAAAGTTTGTAGTTTTTTGTTAATTGTTAAAGGTTTTTGTTAGTTTTGTTAGATTGTTATTAGTTTGTAGAAAGTTTAGGTTTGTTGAATATTGTTATTAGTTGTTGTTGAATAAAGTTTGTAGTTTTTTGTTAATTAGTTTTTTGTTAGGTTTGATGAATTGTTGTTTCTTATTAGTTGATCATAAAATGGGAGAGAAACAATAATGGTCGAATGAGCAAATAAAATGTTTATTAGAAACTTGCATTGAAGAGATGAACACTGTGGGTAAAAAGGGGTTGAGTTTGCACAAAGACTCATGGGCTAAGGTAATAAGTGTTCTTAAGGAAAAGTTTGGGTTGAATTTGTGTCAAAGACAAGTGAAAAACGCTTATGATAATCTTAAAGCCAAATACATAGGATGGGTGTATTTGAAAAATAAAACCGGCTACATATACAATCCTCAAACAAATACCTTTACCTTAACGAACGAGGAATGAGAAGAATTTAAGAAGGTATGTTCATATATTTTTATTTTTTAACATCTACCTCTACCTTAAGGTCCACCCCTAGTTTATTTTTTAACATCTACCATTATTTTTTAGGGGCATTCGAAAGCGACATCCTTAAAAACAACTCCATTAGCATTTCCGGAACTTTATGCACAACTGTTTGATGAGAATATTGCCACGGGGAATCGCAAGTGGACATCAACCCAAACATCAGTGGTTGGATCATGCTCTTGTAATCGGCTCCAATCGGTCCAACTACTGATGATTATGGACAACAGTTTTGTCGACACAGAAGATGATGCCAGCACTAATCCTACTATCGGGCCTACTACCGAGCCTACTACAGAGCCTACCCCCAAAAGGGCTAAAACCTCAAAATCATCATCTGTCACTTTTGACGATTTAGCACTTGACATGCGAAATGCTTTGCGACATTTGACTAGAGATAAACCTAAAAAAACGCCCAGTAGTTACAACAGTTGTTGAATGTTCTGAAAAGTTAAATGTGGTTGGGTTAGACCCGAGAGACCCTCTATATTTGGTTGCTTTTCATATTTTTGGAATGTCCACGGACATGAGAGAGGCGTGGATGGCATTGCCAAATATTCCCGACGTGTTAAAAGGGTGGATTGAGATGACGGCTAAAAATTTAGGATTTATGAAGTAGTTTTTGTTTTGTTGAAAACATTATTTGCTTTTGGTGTATGTTTTTTTTTGTTTTGTTGAAAACATTATTTGTTTTTAGTTATGTTGAAAACATTCTATGCTTTTTGGCTATGTGACATGGTTGTTTATGCTTTATGATAATGGTTGCTTTTTTATTACTATGTGACATGGTTGTTTATGTTTTATTAACAGGTTCATAATGAATAACGATGAGAAAATACTTCTAGTAGTTGTTATTACTTGTATATCCGCTTTTTCTGGAATAGGGGTTTGAAACGAAAGCGAGACAATGATTCGGCAATGACGGGACATAAATACACGTTAGAGTTATTGCAAGGAAATCCCAAACAATGCATTTAATTGCTATGCATGTCCCGTGAATCATTTGTCCGACTATGTGCACATTTTAGAACAAATTATTCGTTAAAGGATAGTAAACATGTTTCGGTTGAGGAAAAGATGGCTATGTTTTTTATGATAATCGGCCATAATCAACGTTATGTGGTTATCAAGCGTAGATTTCAACACTCAAAGCAAACAATTCATAAATTCTTTCATGAAGTGTTGGATAAAATGATGCTTTTCTCCAAAGATATGATAGTACCAACTTCTTTCAATCCGAATCCAAACATTCCGGGACATAACAAGAGGCTACTAAAGATTTTTAAAGGAGCGGTTGGTGCACTAGATGGAACCTTGATACATGTTGTTGTTCCTACTAGGCAACAAGATTTATATAGAGGAAGGGGAAAGGGTGATTGTTATCAAAATGTATTAGCAATTTGTGATTTTAACATGATTTTCACTTTTCTTGTGGCCGGATGGGAAGGGGTAGCACATGATTCTAGAATATTATCAGAGGCATTATCAGATCCATATGCGCCATTCCCATTTCCACCATCAGGTAGGTATTTTTATTGTTTGTTAATTATTTATTTGTTAGTTTAATATTGTAATTAATTGTAAATATTTACAGAGAAATGCTATCTTTGTGACGCCGCCTTTGCACACATACGAGGATTTATGGCTCCATATCGTAATGTGAGGTATTGGCTTGGAGATTTTCGTCGGAGACGTGCATTAACCAATAAAGAAAAACTTAATCATGCACATGCAAAACTTCGAAACGTCATTGAGCTTGCTTTTGGTGTCTTGAAAGCAAGATTCCCTATATTGAAGAGGATGGCACCATTTCCATTGGAAACACAAAGGAACGTTACCGTTGCATGTTTCGCGCTACATAATTTTATTAGGAAGCAGGGTTTGGACGATGAGTTGTTTACACAATACTATCAACCCGATGTGTCGCTTGGAAATAGTCGTGGGAGATTTTCGTCGGAGACGTGCAATAACCAATAAAGAAAAATTTAATCATGCACATGCAAAACTTCGAAACGTCATTGAGCTTGCTTTTGGTGTCTTGAAAGCAAGATTCCCTATATTGAAGAGGATGGCACCATTTCCATTGGAAACACAAAGGAACGTTACCGTTGCATGTTTCGCGCTACATAATTTTATTAGGAAACAGGGTTTGGACGATGAGTTGTTTACACAATACAATCAACCCGATTTGTCGCTTGGAAATAGTCGTGGGAAAATTGATGCTAATGAAGACGAGGTTGAAGCACTTGACACTGAATCAGATCGGGAATATATGACTCAGTTACGAGATGAAATTGCTGAGCAGTTAATGCAAAGTACAGAATAAATGATTTAAAAAATGTTTGTGGTATTATGAATATTATTTTAGTGTTGTTGACTATTATTTAAATTTGGATGTTGAAGACTTTTTTTATTTTTATTTCAGTTTATTTAGATTTCAGTTTATTTAAATTTCAGCTTATTTTAGCAGTCTGCAGATGTTAAAAAACAAACAGTCTTCTTGTTGCAGACTGCAGAGCTTTGATCCACCTCTTCTGCTACAGATGTTGGCAGATGTGGTTTCGCAGACTTCTGACATTTTACCTCTGAAAAACAAACAGCACCATGCTCTTCTTCTCCAAACTCATATCCATTTCATATATACACATAACTAAATTCTTCAAAATACAACAAAAATGAAACCTAGAAACAACCCGAACCAACCGAAACACCCCCTTTTTTCGAAACCCATGTCGTGGAACTCACCGCTACCATGAGAGAAACCAACAAACAACACGAAAATATTGCCGCTATGTTGAAATTACGGGAAATGAATAAAGACTACGAAACCCTCAAAGCGGCTGGGTTACACGAAGATGTCGCATTATTGCAACGAAGGCGAGTTAAAAAAATGCACGAATATTGTGGATATTAGTTTTTTTTGTTATGTTTCTTTTTTAATTTTAATGTATATTTATTTAATTATATAACTTAATGGGTTTTATTTGTTTAGTTTAATTATTAAAAGAAAATAATAAAAAATTGATGACGTGGCACTAGAGGGGGCTACAACACTATTACACGCCAAAAACAAATTTTTACCCTTTGCTAACTGGGCGCCACGTGTCGCAATTCGCCTAATTTGTAGCCCCTCCACTACAAATAGCCTTACCATCTTGTGTGTCTGAAAATTTTGCGTGTACATGTTTCTTCAAATACTGTGTATAAGTGTATGGTCAAAAGCTCTTTGTTAAACTGAGTTCTTCAGGTTTCTAAATGAAACTAAATTTTGACTTGTTTATAAATGTAAGGAAATCAGAAGAATATGTTGGAAGTTTAAGTAAAAGTGTGTGTGAATGAAGTCTCAATAAGGAAGTGGTAAAGATTGTCCCATATCAGGTTGGGAACAAAATAATGAGTAGTATATAAGGTATAGCTTTCACCATTGATTTGAATCTTTATGACATGTTTAACCACAAGTCCTACGCGCGCGCAGGGGGGGTGCAAATTTGGGTTTCTGGACTAGAAATTCATCGAACTCGTGTGTGCCCGCACGTCCCGCTGACACGAATGCAACTCCAAAAACCCGGGCTCCCGTGAGACAGTTTTTGAATTCGTTTTTTGAAATTCAAATTGGTTGTCTGGTCTATACAATTAATGATCATAATGATTATGATTATTATTATTATTCAGTTTCAATTCTACTCTAATGGTCAATAGATGAATATTATTATTCTGTAATGGTCATAACTCTGAATTGATTATATGTTTATGACTCTTGGTTATAAATACCATGGCATTCTTTAGTCAAGACAGACAAACACACTTCATCTTCTTCCTCTCTACAGCAATACTATTCTCGTTTTCGTTTTCAGGAAAGTGATCAGTCCGGCAGAGCACCGATTCTATTTCGAACCGGAGTACCCTGGGAACAGACCGCGAATCTGTTTTAGGGAATTGTGTTAAACACAAGCCCGGTTTACTGTGTCGATTGTTTCTTTATTTCTAGTTATTATTAATACAAGATTTCCAACAAACTTAAAAATATTACTTATTATTATTCTTGTATTTTCGTTTTCAGAATGGAATCCCAACCCATGAGTGCTTCCGTTTCTGTTATCGTGACTACCGTTGTTGCTGTCACAACCGGTTTGGTCGCTCCGCTGCCTGCTACAGTCACGTCTCATGCTGAGAAACCGGAAAAGTTCACCGGTGTGAATTTCAAACAGTGGCAACAAAAGATGTTCTTTTATTTGACCACTTTGAACCTTGCGAGGTTCTTGACTGAAACCGTTCCCCAAGTTGATGAAGGGGCAACGGATGCGTTGTCGGTAAGCGCGGTTCATGCTTGGAATCAGTCGGATTTCTTGTGCCGGAACTATGTCTTGAATGGCATGGTGGATGCACTTTATAACGTGTATTGTAAGGCCAAGACTGCCAAAGAATTATGGGAGTCGTTGGACCGCAAATACAAAACCGAAGATGCTGGTACTAAGAAATTCGTGGTGGCTAAGTTCTTGGACTTTAAAATGATAGACTCAAGAACTGTTATGAGTCAAGTCCAAGATTTGCAAGTTATTCTTCATGATATTCATGCGGAAGGGATGTCTCTTAGTGAGACATTCCAAGTTGCTTGTATTATTGAAAAGCTACCACCAAGTTGGGTCGATTTCAAGAACTATCTCAAGCATAAGAGAAACGAGATGACCATTGAAGATCTTGTTGTTCGTCTGCGTATTGAAGAAGATAACAAACTTGCAATAAAATGAATTGACGGCCCCGGAACAACAAAGGCCAATGTTGTTGAACATGGCCAATCTTCAAAGGGTAAAAATGGTGGAAAGAAAAATCATGGGAAAGGCTTCAACCTCGGTCCTAAGGGGGGAGTTGGGATGAAAAAGAAGTTCCAAGGAACTTGCTATAATTGTGGAAAGAAAGGCCATAGGGCCAATGAGTGCAAGCTTCCAAAGAAAGAAAATGCTCGACAAGTTAACATGGATCGTGAGGTTGAGAACCTTGTTGCGGTAGTCACGGACCTCTCGATTATGGTCACCGAAGTTAACTTGGTTGGGCAAAATAACAAAGACTGGTGGGTCGATATGGGGGCTACCCGTCATGTGTGCTTTGACAAAAGTATCTTTAGCACTTTCAAAGAGGTGACTAATGGAGAAAAGGTGTTTATGGGAAACTCCGCTACGGCCGAAGTCAAAGGTGAAGGGAATGTGCTTTTGAAGATGACTTCGGGAAAGGAACTTACTTTGTCAAATGTGTTGTATGTTCCCGAAATTCATAAGAATCTTGTGTCGGGGTGGCAGTTGAACAAGTTTGGGTTCAAAATGGTATCTGAGTCTGATAAGGTCGTGTTGACCAAAAATGGTGTGTATGTTGGTAAGAGCTATGCCCTTAATGGTATGTTCAAGTTGAATGTAACCGTGCTTAATAAAATGAATGAGAATGCTACTAGTTCTGCTTATATGCTTGAGTCTTCTAATGTTTGGCATGGTAGACTAGGTCATGTTAATTTTAATTCCATTCGACGTTTGATTAAACTTAATTGCATACCAACATTCGATATCGACTAAAATAATAAATGTGAAACTTGTGTCGAAGCAAAACAAACGAGATCGCCATTCAAAAAGATTGAACGATTTACCGAACCCCTCGATATGATTCACACCGATGTGTGTAATCTAAAAGCAATTCCTACTCGTGGTGGGAACAAGTACTTCATCACGTTCATTGATGATAGTACAAGGTATTGCTATGTTTACTTACTTAAGAGTAAGGACGAGGTTATTGATAAGTATCCTATTTAAAGCCGAAGTTGAGAATCAACTAAATCGAAAAATCAAAAGAGTGAGGAGTGACCGAGGAGGTGAATATGTTTCACCTTTTATTGACTTGTGTGAAAAAGAAGGAATCATACATGAAGTCACGCCTCCTTACTCCCCTCAATCAAATGGCATACCGGAACGTAAGAACCGAACCTTGAAAGAATTGATGAATGCCATGATGATAAGTTCTGGGGTAAGCCCGGACATTGGGGGGAAGCAATCTTATCGGCTAATTATGTCTTAAACATGATACCGAATAAGAAGAAAGATCTAACTCCATATGAGTTATGGACGAGAATTAAACCACCATATAAATACTTGCGAGTGTGGGGGTGCCTAGACAAGGTAGTGGTGACTCCACCAAAAGGCCTACTAATAGGACCCAAAACCGTGGATTGTGTATTTATAGGATATACCCTTCCCGGTGGTGCATATCGATTTCTTGTGCTTGATTCCAAGAATCCCGGAATAAACAATGGCACCATAATAGAATCAAAGGATGAATCATGGTTTGAATATATGTTCCCATGTTTGGATAAAGGAAAACCGAGCTATTCTAGACCGGTTGAGGAAAGTATTCAAAACGAGAGTACTGGAGATGAACCTCGGGAACAATCTGAGACAGAGGAGGTTGAAATCAGAAAAAGTAAACGGCAAAGGACTGAAAAATCCTTTGGCCCTGATTTCCTTACCTACATGGTAGAAGAGGAACCTCAAACGTATCAACAAGCGGTGAATTCCGCTGAAGGACCTCAGTGAAGGAAGGCCATCAAATGTGAGATAGATTATATCTTACAAAATCATACGTGGGAACTAGTGGATCTTCCTCAAGGGTGTAAACTACTAGGATATCGATGGATCTTTAAGAAGAAGATGAAACATCACCATCGATGAGTATAAGGCAAGGTTGGTGATCAAAGGATATATACAACGAGAAGGTTTAGATTACTTTGATACGTATTCGCCGGTTACGCGAATAACATCTATAAGATTGGTGCTTGCCATTTCCGCCATTAGAAACTTGGAAGTTCACCAAATGGATGTAAAAACGGCTTTCTTGAATGGAAATCTAGAGGAAGAGATTTACATGGAACAACCTAAAGGCTTCATAGTCGTTGGGCAAGAAAAGAAAGTGTGTAAACTTGTGAAATCCTTGTATGGATTAAAACAAGCTCCTAAACAATGGCACCAAAAGTTTGATCATGTCATGCTTGATGCTGGGTTCAAAATCAATGAATGTGACAAATGTGTATACGTGAAGGACACATCCGATGGATATGTCATTTTGTGTCTATACGTAGATGATATGCTCATTGCTGGAAGTGATGACAAAATCATAACGTCCACAAAGAACATGCTAAAAGCGAGATTTGACATGAAGGACATGAGTTTTGCGGATGTGATTTTGGGAGCTAAAATCACACGAACCAAAAATGGACTTGTTTTAAGTCAATCCCATTACGGGAGCAAAATTCTTGAGAAGTTTAATGCGAATGACTCTAATGTAACTAGAACACCCATTGACACAAGTCAACATCTAGCTAAGAATATAGGTGAACCCGTTAATCAGTTGGAATACTCAAGAATTATTGGCAGCTTGATGTATCTTATGAGTTGCACTAGACCCGACTTAGCATATGCTGTGAGAAAGCTAAGTAGATACACAAGCAACCCAAGTTCAAGTCATTGGAACTGTGTGATTCGGTTGCTTCGGTACCTAAGATACACTAGGGAATACGGGTTACATTATAACAGATATCCAGCAGTTGTCGAGGGACATTGTGATGCAAATTGGATATCTGACACGAATGATTCCAGAGCAACAAGTGGGTATGTATTCACACTTGGAGGTGCTGCTATATCGTGGAAATCGTCTAAACAAACGGTTATAGCTAGATCCACGATGGAATCAGAATTCATCGCCCTAGATAAAGCAGGCGAAGAGGCATAATGGTTACATCAATTTGTTGAGGATATACCAAGATGGACTAATCCGGCATCGGCCATCTGTATACATTGTGATAGCCAATCGGCAATTGGCAGAGCTCATAGCACAATATATAATGGTAAGAATAGACATATTAGACGTAGACATAATACGGTACGGCAACTAATATCTACTGCAATTATCACTGTTGACTACGTGAAGTCAAAGGATAATATTGCAGATCTGCTAACAAAAGGCCTAAGTAGAGAGTTAGTTCAGAAGTAGTCCATGGGAATGGGACTGAAGCCCTTGAAAAATTAAAGTTCATATGAAGGAAACCTAACTCAACAGACTGGAGATCCCAAGAATTGAGTTCAGTAGGAAAACCTAATTGTATGAATTAGTGCGGTCACTGTGTGTGTGGGGGGGGGGGGGGGGATAACCCTACAATTTTAAGAGGGAGTGTACCACATAGCTAGGTAACCTTCCTAGTCCATTCCTAAAGTGACTAGTGTGAGGCTAAGCATATGGCTTTTAATGATTCGACCAAGGTAGTCATACATGGTGAATCACCTATGTGAGAGAGAAGTGGAGTCGCTTCGAAGGGTGTTGTTGGGCACAATACTTAATAGCTCTTGCAGAACCAGGCGCATGTCCATGACCATAACGAATATAACTATGAGGACTTGAATTTGTCAGGGAGAGTCTTGTGTGAAGTGTATTGTCGTCTACACAAACGGAAAACGAGTTCAAAGACATCACCGTCTACTCAAAGCCAGTGGGCTAAGTATGCTTCATAAGCAAAGGTTCTAAGGATAACACCTACCTATTGTATGCAAGATTCAACTGCTGAAATCTAATCGGAATAATGTTGTTGTTTCGACCTCCATTCATGTGGGGGATTGTTGGAAGTTTAAGTAAAAGTGTGTGTGAATGAAGTCTCAATAAGGAAGTGGTAAAGATTGTCCCACATCGGGTTGGGAACAAAATAATGAGTGGTATATAAGGTATAGCCTTCACCATTGATTTGAATCTTTATGACATGTTTTACCACAATTCCTACGCGCGCGCATGGGGGGGGGTGCAAATTTGGGTTTCTGGACTAGAAATTCATCGAACTCGTGCGTGCCCGCACGTCCCGCTGACATGAATGCAACTCCAAAAACCCGGGCTCGTGTGAGACAGTTTTTGAATTCGTTTTTTGAAATTCAAATTGGTTGTCTGGTCAATACAATTAATGATCATAATGATTATGATTATTATTATTATTATTCAGGTTTAATTCTACTCTAATGGTCATTAGATGAATATTATTATTCTTTAATATTCTTTAATGGTCATAACTCTGAATTGATTATATGTTTATGACTCTTGGTTATAAATACCATGACATTCTTTAGTCAAGACAGACCAACACACTTCATCTTCTTCCTCTCTACATCAATACTATTCTCGTTTTCGTTTTCAGGCAAGTGATCAGTCCGGCAGAGCACCGATTCTGTTTCGAACCGGAGTACCCTAGAAACAGACCATGAATCTGTTTAAGGAAATTGTGTTAAACACAAGCCCGGTTTACTGTGTCGATTGTTTCTTTATTTCTGGTTATTATTAATACAAGATTTCCGACAGAATATATTATTTTACCTTGATATTGAATGCTCAAAAACATATTTAGAGAAAACGACGGGTCCTCAAGTGTTGGTCGTTGTTGCAAACATATGATGAATTTTGTATGTCTGGTGAATACACTTTTCTGTCAAAGAACATAGAAAGGGAAACTTCTTAAGATACTATAATTTGTAACAATTTTTACATTAAAATCATGTGGCATGGAATCCAACAGAGATAGCAAAGATTCTAGATTAATTTGACAAACTAACAACCTAGCAAGAATAGAGGTGTGCAAACAAGTTTAAAACTCAAAACCGGTTCGAGTTAAAACCGGTTTGGTTTGGTCAACAAAAGTCAAAATCGGTTTATGATCGGTTTCGGTTCGGGTTGAAATCGGTTTCTTACCCTGTTTCGATCGGTTTCGGTTCGGTTTTTGCCCGGTTTTGGCCGGGTTCGGTTCGGTTAACCGGTTTGAAACCGGTTTTGGTGGAGAAAATTACAAACCGGTTCCGAACCTACGATTTCAATCGGTTCTAAACCGGTTTCTACATAATCGGTTTCAAATCGGTTCAGTTTCGGTTTATTTTTCGGATCGGTTCGGTTAACCAGTTTGTTTTCCCACCTCTAATCAAGAACACTTTGGAGCAAACCATGTATTGGTCAATATCTTGAATAAGGTCATTGCAATATCCTTTTTATCCTTTTCCTTATTTTGGTGTGTTATTTTTGTCACATACCATGATGATATTTTCTTTACATATATATAGTATTAGTATTAGTATTATTATTATTATTACTATTATTATTATTAGTATTATCTATATTTTTATATTATTGTTGAACTTTGATTTCCTTTGTATTGCTTCAAACATATGTACTTTAGAGCTGAGAGTCTCTCTGGAAGCCATATCTTTATCCCTTTGGATAGAGGTACGATGTGCCTACATCCCACCCTCCCCAGACCCTACTTATAGCTTTGCTGTTGATGAGACTTCACTGGGTATGATTGATTGATTGATTAAATTATTTGATGTAAAACTTTTTTTAACAACTATGTTATGTATATCCTTTTTCTATGTAATGAGTGTAATGGTTCTATTTTGTATATTATGTTAGTGACTTTCAAACCAATCTAAGAATTAATTGTACATGAATAGTCGTTTATCAATAAACCTTTGAGGTTTTTAGCTTTTTAATTTTTGATTAACCTGATCATTTGATTGTTTTCTTTGTTTTGAATCATTTGGTATGATCAAAGCTTTTGGTTGTATCAAATAGTTGCCAGTAGAAGAAATCGACACCCTACTCATAGTCCATAGACCACCGATTGGAGCAACAGTGAGTTGATTTCACCCTATGGGATTTCAAGATCCAACGGCTCCAACAAAGGATCTAAGATCCTGAAAAGGATTTCAAGATTAAGCGGCTCTGATGTGGTTCCAACGGTTTAATCGTTGGCCAAAGAAATTAGACGGTATGTCAAACTAGAAATTTAGAGGGAAACTTAGATCAAATTAATATTTTTCATTCATAATCCTTAACACATAAGAACTAGTGGCATATATAGCCAAGATACATAACCGACCCACTACTTAATTAACTATCAATTACAAAGATACCAAACCGATAATTATCAAACAAAAAAAAGACAAAGAACGTATAAAAATTGCATGGCATTGAGTTGAAGGTATGGAAACATGGGTGTGGTGCCAGATCGTGGCACACAACAGGTTCAGACAAAGGATTAGAGATCAATAAAAACTAACATTTATTTCTTTTTCATGATTTTGTCCTTTTTATTTGATCCCCAATTCAAACACCCTTTTTAATTTTGACAAAAAATTCGTCGGGCCTTTTTGGCATTCCACCTTCCGGTGCTTCAAATGGGGATTTTAAATTAAAAGGAAGTTTTGTTCAGAAATCAGAATTGTCTTCTTGTTCGTAAATATTTTTATGCCGGCCACTTGATATTGCAATCACTTCTATTAATATATTGCAATAGTCGTTTTATGAAATATATTTTTTTCAATATCATATTTGTGGGGTTGGCAGCAACACCCTACCGCTATGTGTTAGGCCGAGGGTAGTGGGGGGTGATCATGTGGGCGTGGTCCAGGTGGCTGATCACGTGGCTTGCGAACACCACTACACCCTTCATGTGATCAGGGGCGCGGACGAGCGGGGTGGCCGGGATTGCGGGGCAGAAATAGCCGTTGAGTTTGGTTTGACCGGTCAAACTAGCCGTTGGGGCTGCAATGTGGGTTTAATGTTTTTTTTTACCTATAAAAACAAATTCACACACATCATTTTAATAAAAACTCAACCCATTCTCTCTTATTCTCTTTAAAAACCACACTTTCCCTCTACCAAAACTTCATTTTTCTCTCCATATAATATAAATGTCATCGTCTTCGTCTTCCAATTCTTCCAAAGAAGACGAACTCATTTCTCAAGTGGTTCAAACGGCGATAAACTTTTTGATAGATCGAAAATGCCCCGAGCCCCATTATTCCGGCAACCACGTATTCGTGATCGAAAGACCGCTAACGAAACTTTGATACGTCAATATTTTAGTCCCAATCCCACATATGGTGATGATAGTTTTAGAACCCGTTTTCGAATGACTAGACGATTATTCATGCGTCTAGCAAATGACTTGCCGGAGAACTTTGAGTATTTTCAACAAAGGGATGACGCTAGAGGTAAGCCCGGGTTCACGGCAACTCAAAAAATTACCGCCGCTCATCGGCAACTAGCGTATGGTGTTGGCTCGGACATGTTGGACGAGTATCTACAAATGGCTAAAAAGACCGGACGCGATGCGCTTAACCACTTTTGTAGAGGTATATAGTTTTAATATAATTTTATTATTTACGTTTGTTTATATATTTTTAAATATTTAGATAACTTATATAATTTTAATAATTATATTAAGGGTCATATCGCTATACAAGAGGAGATACTTACGTAGACCATCAATGTATGATATCCAATGCATATACAGGTGCACGGTGAAACGCATGGTTTCATCGGGATGCTCGGTAGCCTTGATTGTATGCATGTTGGTTGGGCTATGTGTCCTACTGCTTGGCGAGGCAAATTCCATCGAGGTGATCACCCCGGCCCTACTATTGTACTTGAGGCGGTGGCGTAACAGGATCTTTGGTTTTGGCATGCGTTCTTTGGGGTTTCCGTGTCTAATAATGACTTCAATGTTATCGATAAATCATCGATAATCGATTACCTTATCGACGGGGTTGAACCCCCTCAGGCTTTTTTTGCAAATGGAGAACATTTCAAGTACGGGTACTACCTCGTTGATGGTATTTACAACGAATGGGGATACTTGTTCAAGCTTACGCGTCTCCAATTTCTAACAAACGAAAGTACTTCACGAAGAAACAAGCGGCAAGGAAATATATTGAAAGGGTGCTTGGAGTCCTAAAGAAAAGATGGGCAATGTTGGGGAATCCAATAAGATTTTGGACAAGGGAGAAGATAGCAGAAGTCGTCATCACGTGTATAATCCTACATAACATGATACTAGAAGACGAGGGTCATGCTATTTGTCAAAACTACTAAGGTGATATTCCAAGACAAGAATCGGTGATCACCAATGAACAACGACTCAACAACATAAATATCATCAAGAGCCGTGAGATACACGACAACGTTCGGCATGAATTGGTCGAACATTTGTGGGATAGAAGACCCGATAATCTTGTATTAGACTAGTATCAATGTAATGTTTTATATATTATTAATGTAGCGTTTTATATTATTATTAATGTAGTGTTTTATATTATTATTTAATGTATTATTTAAATAAGTAAATAAATAAAAAACTGGATCAAGCCCCGGATCACCTGGACCGCTACACCCTATGGGGCTTGATCTAGGGCCATGTCAACGCCTACATGTCGGGTTTTGATTGAATCACTTGGGGCTCAACCAAGCCCCCATTACATTTAGCCTTAGGGGACGTCACTTTTGTCTATATTACATTTGAGGTCAAACATTACATTTGAAAATGAGCATTCTCAACCATTATACATTTATCATCTCTATAATTACATTAAAAAACACTACTCCTTTTGTCCCGGTTAAAGTGTCTTAGTTTGAAAAATACAAAGTTTAAGATAGATTAAATTATTGTTTTCTTTGCTTACCAAATGACAATAATATCATTGAAAATTAGGTCCATCAATATTGTTTATTAATGTTAGTTGTTTGTGTTTAAGGGTAAACTTGGAAATTGACTAATAAATTTTAAAAGTAAACAGTTGTAACGTCACAAATAAAAAAGAAAATATGGACACTTTTAATGGGATAGAGGAAGTACTTTTTTCTTTCATGCTCAACTATATGATATTTTTTTTATCAATACAGTATTCTCTCTTCCCTACTCACAACCAAGTCAACAAATATTAAAAAATAAATATGGGCAAACTTTGTTTCCTCAAATTTACAAAAAATCATTACATTTTTTTCTCTCCACCCTATAATTAACACTCACAATTACTCAAAACCTCTCTATAATTTGCAAACTTCCCTCACATAATTTTGAAGGATAGAATGGGAATGCTTTAAGGGCGTCAAAATTAATCATGCACTCCCAAGAACCATCTAAGTAACTAAGTGAATGCCTTTAATGGTGAGATCAACTATAAATCCAACCATTAAAAATACCCCTCACATTTTTATTAAACAATAATTAGTTTTTGGTTAAACCATTAAATCCATTTAGGCTATCCTCTACAGTGGGGGCTTCGAAGCCCCTCTATCGTGCTACGTCAGCGTCATGTAAGCATCGGAGGCATCGAATCCTCATCCATAATGCTCCGCTATGGTAAGGGCGTCATTATATATATATATATATATATATATATATAAATGATTTGGTTCATTTCAGAAGTGTTCTTATGGTGAGAAGTGCGATAATAGATTATAACCAATCAAAATGTTTCTATTTAATTTTGGATTATTTAATTGTAGAAGTATATTAGTAAAAAATTTAATGAGTTTTCTTTAGTAATTAATACTAATTAATGTTAAGTTACAAATGACTACACATTTATTTTTATTTTTTAATTTGATTCAATCTTCAAAAAATACATAAAACAAAACAACCATACTCATACTATAAAAAAATTTCATTAACCATCATAAAAACAAATAGCTACACAAATCATAATATTAACCTACACATCAAATAACTAGTTCATATTATCACCTACACATATCACAATATTAATTTATATGCACGTAACTAGTTCATGATAACATACACAAATCACAATATTAACCTCTATATACAAATTTAATTACTTCATATTATAGCCTACCCATTTGTATTTACATACGCTGATCCCAAAATTAACCTACACAAACAAAACTTGTTCATGATATCACATACAATTAATGGTATTAACCTAAACTTGTAAAATATTTGCAACGTATGAACACATCATGTTTTTAATTTTTATTTTCAATTATAATCTATCTTTTATGTGTAGGCAATACGAGTTATGTGTAGGTGAATAATATTTATATGTAGGTGAAAATTAAAATGAATTAACAATCTGTGTAGGTGAATACGAGTTATGTGTAGGTGACTATTAGTTATGTGTTGGTGAAAACAAAAGAAACAAAATTTGTGTAGATGAAAATAAGTTGTGTTTGTAATACGAGTTACATTTTGATAAAAATAAAAATAACTAACAATTTGTATAATTAAACATGAGCTATATGTAGATTATTGGGTTACTTGTGTACGTGATCTATTAATTACAAGTCACCTACATATACATTTATTTTAATATGTAGGTACGTAAAAGAAACTGCAAATAAATCTGATGAAACCTTGAATGTAAAAAATTTCTCTTGATTATATTTCATTAAAATTATTTTAGAGAATTTTTTATATAAAAGTCAATTTATATTTTCTAAAATTTGTAACTTTCTACAATATTTAATATGAAGAATAATTTATGAGTTATTAGGGGAATTAATGCTTTGAACAACTAGGAGATAATCAATGATTGAGATCGACTTCTCGCACTTCTCACTATAATATCACTTCTCGCATGATACATCACTTATATATATATAGAAAATGGTTAAAATAAAAATACATAGTTTTTATGAAAAGTTGGAATGAAACAAAATGTAAAGTTAGGAAACTATGTAGCATAAATCATTAACCCTAGAAAACTATTTGGTATTTTAAAAACTACCAATCTCAACCACTAGATCATAGATCCAATGGCCAAGATTTATTTTTACCCTTCTTAAAAAACTATTCTTTCCATTATAACACACCCCTATATAGGTATACATATGTATGTATGTGTGTGTGAGAGATAGAGAGAGAGGGTCCACCAAAATACCTCACTTTTCCTCTCTTCCGCACCCGACGTTCCAACCACTTGCAGCATCAGCGCCCCACCACCAAGGGCGCCCCTTGGTGGTGTTGAGCGCCCAATGGCACCGGCCATCTCAGCCAACCCCGCCCCATAACAACGAATCTTTAAGAGTATAATTTGTTAATTCCCCCATTGGCATACGTGGTCCACTTCCACAACACTCATTCTTTAATTATTGTTTTTAAAAGTAGGGTTCTGTCCTATTTTATACATGGTGCAGTTATGGCCCTACTTTCAATATTTTTAATACGAAAATAGGGTGTTATCAAATTTGACATTGTATTGTTTTGACGCTAGAAACACGTGTTTGTAAAGAGATGCAAATACTCTGGCATTAATAAATCCAAAATTAAGGATAAAATAAAAAGAACTCAAGTAAAGGTAGATAATTAACAAAATGAGAGGCTACCACTTTCACCTAATATTCTTTCAATTTTAGAGTTAAAAATATATTAACTGACCGGCTAGGTTAAGCCTCTTCAAGTTCTAGAAACCGGAAATTTTCCTTTGATCATCTAATTAACTATTATTACTCTAAATTTCATAAATAATATTGTTTTAATAGTTTATAATTAGTAGGATGCTTTTGAAGGAATTTTCACAACTCAGTCAATGGAGACAATTGATCAATTCATAATTTGACCATGAGTATTTTGACCGGATTTTGTGAAGATCGGTTGAGTTCGGTTTTGGGTTAAATCAGTTGAGATAGTCTGAGGTAATTGTTACAGAATATCTTTTAGTTACAGTTTATTGACAGTGTCCAGTAGAACCACTGTGAGTTCAGACCCATGTCATTGTTGTGTAAGTTCAATGTTTTCGATTTGTTCTTGTTTGTTATTGTTATAACTTAGGACAAGATGGTTATGATCGGAATGTTCGAATGTTTGGATTTTGGTTGATTAGTTTGTCATGGGAACAGGGATGTGGTACTATTGATGGATAAACCTTGAAAAAGTAGAACCAGTAGGTGCGTTGGCAACAACATAAGTGAAAAAAAGGGTTAGTGGCAAGTCATGTGATCTATTGCTCGTTTGGATAATTCAGTTAGGGTTTGTGTTAACTGATCGGGTGTACGGTCATAGAACCCTTGGTACCGCTTGCTTTCCTTGAAAGCTCTACTGTTCTTATAACTGTTTGTATGTTAGCTGGTCTAGAACTGTGAAGCTATTCTTGTTTAGTGGTGATCAGTGGTTCTACATGTGAGGGATCATTTCACTTGTATGGGGTGAAGTTTTTTTTCGCCAGGTAATTATGAGTGGCGATTCGACTCATGGGTGTTGTTACGACATGGGTGGGGATAACAGAGACAATGAGAGCTGAGCATAGTTTGACTTGGTGGGGCTGCATGAAGGCGTGGGACATTCTTTCGAGTCGATGTCCATAGATGGTAAATCCTGATCTTGAGAATGTGTCGGTGGTGATGCATTGGGACTTAGTGGAAGGCAGTGAAGACTCTTGGGTTTGAGATTCTGTTTTGTTTCATTTTGTTGTTACCTACTTTTGTGAAGCATATGTGAATATGTAATTTAAAACTTTTCTGGAGTTGTAAAAGCCTTGGCTTGCTGGATTGAATAGAGCTAAGTGGGTTTATATTGCAAAAATGAATCTTGGAGCCACAATGATATCAGCTTGAGCGTATCCGGAGGTCTAAACCTTGACAAGAATTTGGTAACAGTGGGAGCACATTGGTGTTCAGGCATAGTTAAACGTGACGTTGGTTTTTGAGACATGATATCTAAATGGAAATTCTCTCATTGGTGTTTGTTGTATTATGGGACATGCTCTTTCTTCTGGAAGTATTTGGAGCCAGTTGTTAGGTGCCGGCTGATATTGAAGATGAGTCATTGGCAGGTTTTGCCATGACTGGGTGTGTGATAACCATATTGAAGCCGGGGTGTTTCAATGGGTCTTTCAGGAAACTTCTGCAAAGGCCGGCCATTGCAACTTGGTGGATTAGATTGTTGAAATATTAGTTTGTCTAAAAGAACATGTCGCTTGAAGAACTTTCATTGTTGGAGTTTTAGCTTGTTCTTGAAATTGGAGGTGGATTTCTGTTATTGAAGATTATTAGAGTTATTGGAGTTGGGACTTTTGGATAGAATTTATGGATTTGCAAAGGCTGAAGCCTTTGGGCTTGGGTTTATTTTAGATCACATGGAGGAGCTATTGGGTTGTGTTATTATTAAGTTAATTAGGCCCGTATTGTGTTTCTTGTTGGCTAAGATGCAATCCGTAATCCTAGTTTATTTATATCCATGTTATGTATTTGTAATCCCGTGCACCTAATCAATCAAATAACCTAGCTGCAGCCCGTGGATCTAGGTTCCCCGCTAGACCAAACCACATAAAACTATGGTGTCATTTGTCATTATTATCTTCTATTTTACCGTGTAATAATCGTTTGTAAGTGTGATGCTTCCGCACACCGCTTTTTTCTAACAGATTCTAGATAATTGGACAAACCAATAACCTTTCAAAGAACACCTTGGAGCAAACCATTGATTGGTACAAAATTAGCTCCAGATTTAAATTGGAGTTTTTTTTTTCCTTTTTTATCCTTTTTCTATTGGTTAATTTATTTTAGACAGAATTACAAATATTGTCCTTTATGTTTGCATCAAATTTCGTTAGTAATCCTTTGTCTTCTAAGTTGATATATTGGGTACTTAACGTTTTCAAATCCAACACTGTTAATCCTCTGAGCCTAACCCCGTTACTTTTTCTCGTTAAGTCAACTCATGTGCCACACACATGAGGATAAATTAGACTTTTTACTCATTTAATAACAAAACATTTAAATATATATAAAAGATTAAGAAAACTCTCTCTCTCTCTCTCATGTACCACCATATCACCACCCCATGTAACACCACGTCTTTTACCCTATAAATTTAAGCCTAAATATAATAACTTAGAAAGTATAAGGACCAAAAATGAACATTCTTATAACTTCACCCATCGCGATACGCGACGGGCAAAGATAAGCCCATCGCGTAGCGCGATGGCCTTGCACACAAACCCAGAAATGGGCGGCATAGCGATACGCTACGGCCCAATCACAAAGGTCATCTCGTATCGCGATGACCCTGATGAGTCACTGGACACGTGTCCAACAACGTGTCAACACGTGGCACGATATGACAGGCCACGTGTCACGAGCTGGTAAGGCGGCGTCGCGATACGCGACGGGGTAGAGGAACCCATCGCATATCGCGAAGGGGTCCAAAATCTGCCTAAAAATGGAGGGGTAAGGGATTGAGCCTCATTCATCCCAAACACACCTCCATTTACACACACTTAACCTCGAAAGGCGTGCCCCATTGCCGTGCCAAGCCGACGTGCCATTTTCTCGTAATTCATGCAAGGAACGAAGTTATAATCAAACTAGCAATCGAGTAGATCAAGATCCTGCCTTTTTCTTATTATCAATCTAAGTATCCACATTAAGGTAGGAGTTATGTTTAAGTTATTTGAATTATAGCTTAGGCTATCAATCAAGGCTATGGCCTTTAACCTTGGAAGGTTTTATAAACATTCATAAACGAGTTTTCATAAACATTACTTCATAACTAAGTAATGTCAATCAAAGATATATTTTGACTGGCATGTAGTAACTGTAAGGGTGATATCATTAGTAGTAAGTTTCTTGCCTAAGGAAAGTAATTCGTACAAATCCCAATCAACCGAGGGACCCGTTTACTTACCTGGAGAAACTTACCAACATGTTATAACCTATTAAGCCAAAGCATGTTATATCAAACGTCACATAAAACCAAGTGTTTTCATTCACAATCAAAGATAAACGATTTCAAGGTTAAGTTTACAATCATTGCTTAACCTTATTCAAAACATTCATACAGACCTATTTATGTATAGGTTATGTATCATTCACAATCAATCAATAAGTCAAGGTTTTCAACACCGACGGTACAGGTGAATACGTCAACCTTTTTAATCAGTCAAACATATTATACTCAATGAGACGAACGAGTGTTTGTCTTAACGAGTCAATCAATGTCTACACGAGATCATGAAATCTCTAAAACGTTATAATACAAAGTAGAGAATAAAATCAACTCAGACCGAATACGCACGTGTCTGGATCCAAACATAACTGTTAAAGCCTAATCAATAAATCAAAGGCAAAGAAGCCGCGAGCTGCAACGATCATGACTAGTTCTCATCTCAGGGCCGTGTGGCTCGGGGAATACCGTTATGTGTGCAGGGAAGTGGTACATATACCGGAAGTAGAAATGCTTCCGCTGAGATTGTCAAGAAAACTATGTTTGTATTGTAATCGTCATTCAAAATGTTTTATTTAGTCATACGTGTTCACCGGCATATAGCTGACGTATTTTTTCAACCAATTGCATGTAATTAAGCATAAGTAAGCATTAGCAAGGATTGGAGTCTTAATGAAGATAGAAGCGCGTACAAGATGGCTCTGTTTTTTATAACTAAAAATCCTTGTAATACGAAACATATATTTTGTAAACTAATACTCTGGTGTTTAATTCCCGAGTAAATTTTCAATGTAAATTAATATTATATTCAAACTTAAAGTCTTCCGCTAAAAGTAACCCATAACTCTGATACATTTACAAAAAAGGTACCAACTTGTGGTCACACGCCTAGGCCCTAAGTCGGGGTTTGACAGGTTGGTATCAGAGCCATCGGTTTCAGCGAATTAGGTATTTAAACACTAGTACCTAAGCTTTAACCATAAAGTTATTATTATCATTCGTAGGGATAAGACAGGATTGTTAAAACTTCCTGTTAGTGCACGATTTCGATGTCCGTAGCGATCGAATAAGTTATAGGCATTTTAGTCTTCGTATTTAATGTATATTGTAAAATAGCCTATAAATAAGGAGCTCATGCTCATAATTTAGTAGAGAACTTGTACATAGATCTAAGTTATTCTCTCTATAAGTTATCTCCATCATAATGCATTTACTCTATATTTATCAATAAAAGTATTATATTTAAAGTATCGATTTCGTGTTGATGTATCGTATTAGCGGCTAGATGTTGGTCTCTATGACGTTCTCTCAATTGGTATCAGAGCAGGAGCTGCTCTCGATGCATCAATAATATGGTATGAATCTGAGTTTTTCGTGTTCTTCGAGTTTTGGTCAGATCTAGAGTAATTTAGTGTGTTATTGGTGGATTTGTTGGTGAATTCGTGTTTATTGATGGAAGAGGGAACTTCCTGTGTAATTTGGTGTTGAGTTATAGTGTATTGAGTGATTCACCATGGAAGAGCATGTTAACTTTTGATTCGGTTTATGATGATTTAGTGATTGTTAAGTTAATTGGATGATGGATTTGTGATTATAATTGAAATCCGCATGTTTCTGTGGATTTTGGTGGTTAATTATGGTGTATTGAAGGTTTTGCCATGAAAGAGCATGGTTTTGGGTTGATTTAATTGATGTTGAATCAATGAGTGTTAAGCTAAACTGATTATGGATTCGGAACCGTGGTGAAAAACCGGGTGTTCGGGTAGAATTTCATGATTTATGATGGTGTTTGATGATTTCACCATGGATGAATCTTGAAATTTCCAGATTCCGGCCAGATCTGCTTATTCCGGCCACTGTAACTGAATTTTCCGGCGAAATTCGTTTTTCCGGCGAAGCTGTTCAGATCCAACCACCTGATTCGTTAGTTACTGTAGCTAATTCGTTAAGAAAGCTTAACGAATCTACTGTAGCAATTCGTTATGGAAATGTTAACGAATTAAGTTAATTCATTAAGGATTTTCGTTAAGGAAAATGTAACGAATTAAGGCAATTCGTTAAGTTAATTCGTCATGGTAATTCTTTAACTTAAAGGTAATGAATTAAGGCAATTCATTAAGTTACTTCGTTAAGTTAATTCGTTAAGGTATTGGTAACGAATTAAGGTAACTCGTTATGTGTATGACGAATTGGAATTCTTAACGAATGGGAGTTCATTCGTTAGTAATTTGACTTCTTGCTCCACCCATCAGTCTTCTATGAAGAGAAAATAAAAAGCTCTTTCCTATCTACTCATTATTCGGAGGTGAATCATAGAACACCAAAAGCTGTGCTATCTTATGGACCTAACATAGGTCACATCCCTCACGTGCGCCAAGAGCACATTCGATAGCATCCTCTTAAGGTTTAAAGATCCAAACCTTCTTCTTCTTAGCGGAAACGCGTGTGGCCAAAACATAAAAAGATCGGCATAGTCGCTCATAGGGGCATATATATCTGGATAGAGGATAGTCTAGATCTTGATTCACTATTTCCCTTTTGATTTTTCTTTTCTGTCTCGTACGAAGCAAGGGGGGCAAGCTATGACGGCAGGCTGTGACCTTGCCTTCCTTGCATATTCATTTAGTCCAACAATTGAAATACCTATTCGCATTCCTTCCCAGTCGAACTGGTTAGATGCCTCTTTTTGAACTTTCTGATAGTTAGTAGTACCTAGCCAAACCAAAGGCTGGAAAGAGCGTATAGACTACTTATACCCCTCACTGGGAATCAGAGAAAGGAGAGGATAGGACCGGTATTAGCAGAATAGATGGCTTCCTAAGAATCCATCTGATGGTCTTTAGTAAAGACTTTCACAGAAGGAAACGAATGGTTTAGCATGAGCTGCATAAGTCTCGGATAAAGGCTTCACCGGTCAGGTATTCACCAGCTTTTCTTTCTTTAGTTGCAGTATCGGAATATCCTCTTAATTCAACTGGAAAGGTTTTTCTCAGTAACAGAATATAGTAGCAAAATCCACTCCTGATGAGTTATAAAAGACCCTCTCATACCAGCTAGAATCATTAATTCCAGATTCTTCTACTGTTCCCGGATGCTTTAGCTGTTGAGGCTAAGAAGGCTACTAGCTGAGGGCGAAGGGCTCACTGAACACGAACCGAATCATGATGCTGACTGAAAAACAGGTAGACACATCAAATAAACTAGGATGAAACATAGGATTCGGTGGATGATTCGGTATCCATTCTTAATTGCTTATATAACGGTAGCCATTCCAAAATAGTTTAGTAGGCTAGGAAAGAAAGAAGAAATGATAGAGCGAAATGGTTGGTTGCCCAAAGGGCTTTCTGATCTGATCATGGGGGGGGGGGATAGCACAAGGGTTTAAGGCATTGGTTTGCTAAATCGACATACAAGAAGATTGCATCATGCATGGGTTCGAATCCCATTTCTTCCAGTCTTTTCCTACTGAACACTTTCCTGCTCAAGATAGGTGTAACTGTTATAACGAATTAGAGTTGGTAAGTTATAACGAACTGGCTGGTTGACGAACTGCTTGGTTAACGAATGGAGAGCACGAACTAATGTAACGAATGGTGTATATCTATAACGAATTAGAGAGGCATTTCGTTAAAAAAAAGAGTAAAATGGCGGGAAAAATTTTCTTGCGCGAATTTTTTCTTGAATGCTCCTCGTAAGTGAGATTTTATTTTTGAAAATTTTGGCGTTAATATTTGTTTTTCAAAAAATTTCGATGAATTTTTGGCGGGAAAATCGGAAAAATTTTCTTAATCGAAATTTTTCTAGGATGTTTCTAATGTATTGGAGACTCTTCGTGCAAATTTTGGTAATATATTTTCCGGCTAACTGTTTATGTGTTTCGACTGGCCGAGGGGGAGATCTCGTGTAATTTAAGGAGGAGTGTGTTTGTTTGTGAACCTTGAAGATTATTCAAAGACCTTGCTTATTTTGTCAAGAAAATGGGGAGATAAAACTTTTATCTGAGTTTATTTAGCTTGCATCTTCCTACGTTTGCAAGGTTTCTTGAAAAATTACTCCAATTTGGGTGGTAATTCATGCTTGCAAAGCTACATTTGACTGAGTTCAATACTGCTAGTGTTCTTCGATTGGTGATTGATCTGTTCAAGATTGAAACCTGACTATGTGGGATATGAGTGTCTGTTCGTTTACTTATTTCCGAGGGACTTTGATCCTGACTATGTTGGCAACGAGTAAATGGCGGATTACTTCTGTTGAGGGGGACGATTCTCAAATGGGTTTATCTTATTGAAGAATATACGAGTCTTGTTATTTGATTGAAGAATTTGATCATTTGGGGTTTATTAATGGAGGTTGGAACTCTGAATCTTATGCCCAAACATTAGTGCATCTTTGCGAATGGGATGTGGAAGAGCTTCAAAGGGTATATTTGGGGTACACGTTATCAAGAGAGGGAAAACCGAAGTGAAAGATGTTGAATGATCGAGTTGTTCACGAAGATGTGTGACGAGGTTAAACGTAAAGATATGTTTTTCTTTACAGGTGCTGACGGATAGTTGATGACTTGTTGCTGATTGTTGAAAGATTGAACCATATCATACGCCAGTGGATGATCGGGATGATCTCCTAGAGTTGCTCACTTTCAGGGGGAGATCTAATATGAGAAGCTACAAGTTATTGGTTTGTTGAAAAAGATTTAAAGATTGTTTGTCTGCACAAGCCCGAAAATCATCAGTCAAGGGGGAGTCTGTTAGTGCACGGTTTGTGACTGGTGATTTGCAGTTAAAGTATTCAAGGATAAAGTATTCGATAGCTACAGAAAAGGGGGAGTCTGTTAGTGCATGGTTTCGGTGTCCGTAGCGATTGAATAAGTTATAGGCGGTTTAGTCTTCGTATTTAATGTATATTGTAAAATAGCCTATAAATAGGGAGCTCATGCTCATAATTTAGTAGAGAACTTGTACATAGATCTAAGTTATTCTCTCTATAACTTATCTCCTTCATAATGTATTTACTCCATATTTACAATAAAAGTATTATATTTAAAGTATCGATTTCGTGTTGATGTATCGTATTAGTGGCTAGATCTTGGTCTCTATGACGTTCTCTCACTTCATATCCCTAAATTTAACTAAAGTGCAGATGTCTTATATTAATTATCTTAGTCAGAGACACCGAGTAGCAATCCGATCAAAACTGACAATCAACCACGAACCATCTGATATGGAGAGTAGCAATAGTTATTACACAAGCTTTTTCAATCACAGTCAACCAATCATTCCGATGTTACCATATAGGAGCCAACCCATGTATCTCCCAGGAAGTCAACAATGCCCCATCGAAATTCCGATAATACTGCCGACGACAATCCTCAGTACTATCCATTCGACATTCACACTTACCATCCTTCCGAGGAACAGGAAGTGCAAAGTAAGATCAAACAGGAAACTGAGTCGGAATCATCTAGCTGGATGAATTGTCACTTTGATCAAAGGAGATGGCAATTCGGATCACCACCTTTAAACTATCAATACCAAATTCCACCTACCACTGCAGAACCAAGTCGTAAGCCAAAGATGAGGGTCATCTTACCATACAAAAAGAGATTAGTTCAATCACCAATCAAGAATCCTTATGAATCGGAGGAAGAACCCGAGGAAGAGGAGAATCCAGAGGAAGAAAATGACGAAAATGAGAATCCTTGTTTTCCTCCTTATAATGGACCAAGACCTTCAATATCACAACAAGCTAATGAAATCCGCGAGGAAGCAAATCTCATCGAGGAATTTTACACTACCAATATCCCCGATGAAGAAATGCATACATATGTTACCAACCCGCATCTCTATCCACGGGAAAATGCTTATCTCTTCCCAGCTGCATCCGCACCAACGGGATATCCTAACCCGCCAACTTCAGTAATGGATGAGCTAAGGAATAAGAAAGTGGACAAAAAGAGAATGGGAAAGAAAATAGTTAAGAAATGTGACAAGATGAAGAATCTTGTTAAAAAGTGGATTAAGGATTAGAAATCGTTGTTAAGTACTGTGTATACTGCTATGTTTCTTTGTAAAATAAATAATGTAATATAAAGAAAGTTTGTCTTTTCTCTGAATCTTGTTTTATTCATGTTACAGCATGTCTAAAGCTAATCAAGAAATAAATAATGAAAAGAACGTTGAAGAAAATATTATCAACGATAAAGAAAAGACTGTAGCAGCAAATATTCAAGCAATACCAAAAGACTACGTGCTCGGTATTCGCGATTTAATCAAAGAAGCTGTAACTCCACTTTATGACTTAATGAAAAATGATCAAAGTCGAACCGCCTCACATTCTAATAAAAGGGAAAGTCAAAGTAAAAGTGAATCTGCTACTTCAAAAAGAGAATCAAAGAAAGAATCTAAAAAGGAGTCAGAAAAGAAAGAAAGTAAAAAGAAGGAAAGTAAGAAAAAGAAAGAAGCAAGTGATGAGAGTTCGACTGCTAAGAACGACCTCCGTGATAAAACCAAGAAGTTAAAAATACACGAGGGTTGTGATTTCAAAGTGTTTAAAGTTTATAACCCCAAAGAGTTTCATGGGGATAAAGGAGCAATACACACCCTCCGATGGTTGGAGGAAATGGAATCGATTATGCTGATAAGCAAGTGTACGGAAAGTGAGAAGGTACAATACACTTCCCAGATGTTCAAAGGGGAAGCATTGGAGTGGTGGAATACCCTAATTGGAATTAAGGGTAGAGAAAATTTATACAACCTAGATTGGGAGACGTTCAAGGCCATGATATTGAAGAAGTTTTGTCCAATAAACGAAATGGACCAAATTCAGACTAAACTATGGAACCACAAAGTTGTGGGAACCAATCTCAAGGAATATAACACCAAGTTTCTTGAGTATTGTAGAATCCTGCCTCATCTGGTCACTCCTGAAATCAAAAAAGTGACGCGCTACATTTACGGGTTGCCAATATAAATCCGTGATTTAGTTCGTTCACATATGCCGTCCACGACGGAATATGCTATGGAGTTGGCCGGGTATTTGATGGATGAAATGATAAGGAATAAGGATGATGGAAAAACAACCGTGGGAGGAAAAATAAAGAGGATATACCGGAAGTGTCTTTATGTTTGACACTCAGAAGGCAGCAGATATACCGGAAGTGATCACCGGTACGTTTCCTATTAATAATGTTTATGCTAGAGTATTATTTGACTCAGGTGCAACTCAAAGTTTTATAGACTATAAATTTTGTAGTCTATTAAATGAGCCCCTAGTTAAATTAGATAAACATTATGAAGTCGAGACTGCTGATGGAAATGTAAGTAGAATAACCGAAGCCTTAAATAATGCCACCATTTCTTTAGCCGATCACGTCATACCTGTACGATTGTTACCCATGACATTGGCAGGTTTTGATGTAGTTTTGGGTATGGACTGGTTATCGTTTAATCAAGCCCGTATCTTATGTAACGATAAGGCTATTGACATCCGAACGTCTAACAATAAAACCATTCGTATCACCGGAGACAAAGAAGCAGGTAGGGTAGGAATCATTTCTAAGGTAAAAGCAAGTAGTTGCTTAGGTAAGGGATGCCTAGCATTCATGGCTTATGTAACTAAAGAACTTGAACCCAAGAAGATGGATGAGGTGCCAATCGTGTCCGAATTTCAAGATGTATTTCCCGACGAGTTACCAGGAGCCCCGCCAGATAGAGAAGTAGAGTTTAGAATTGATCTTGTGCCAGGAATGTCACCGATAGCTAAGTCTCCTTATCGTCTAGCACCTAAGGAAATGAAAGAATTAAAGAAGCAGTTAGATGAGATTTTGGAAAAAGGATTTATACGACCGAGTTCCTCACCATGGGGAGCTCCAATTTTGTTCGTAAAGAAGAAGGACGTATCAATGAGAATGTGTATAGATTATAGAGAGCTTAATAAGGTCACAATCAAGAACAAGTATCCATTTCCAAGAATCGACGATTTGTTCGATCAGCTCCAAGGAGCAAGTTGTTTTTCAAAGATCGATCTTAGATCGGGTTACCACCAGTTGAAAGTACAAGAAGAAGATATCCCAAAGACAGCCTTTAGAACCCGACACGGACATTATGAGTTCACCGTAATGCCTTTCGGACTCACTAATGCTCCGGCAGCTTTCATGGACATGATGAATCGTATTTGTAAACCATATATTGACAAGTTTGTTATCGTTTTCATTGATGACATTCTTGTTTACTCAAAATCCAAAGACGATCATCAAGTTCATCTCAAAATTATACTTGAAACCCTAAGAAACGAGAAATTGTACGCCAAATTCTCCAAGTGTGAATTTTGGTTATCCAAAGTTCAATTTCTTGGTCATGTTATAAATGAGAAGGGTATTCAAGTAGATCCAGCAAATATAGAAGCCATAACCAAATGGGAGAAACCTAAGACACCGACTCAAGTCAGAAGTTTCTTAGGCTTAGCTGGATATTACCGAAGATTCATTCAAAATTTCTCCCGTATAGCCGTTCCATTAACTTCACTCACAAGAAAATCAATTAAGTTTGAATGGGGACCGAAACAAGAAGAAGCATTTGAAACACTCAAACAAAAGTTAACCAATGCACCTATCTTGGCCTTTCCAAAAGGATTGGAAAACTTTACCATTTACTGTGATGCTTCGCATACGGGAATGGGTTGTGTTTTAAGGCAAGGAAAGAAAGTGATTGCTTATGCTTCAAGACAATTAAAAGTTCATGAAAAAAATTACACCACACAAGTTGTATGGTGTTAAATTCATTGTATACACTGATCACAAAAGTTTGAAGCATATATTCGACCAAAAAGAATTAAACATGAGACAAAGGCGTTGGATGGAAACACTTAATGATTATGATTGTGAGATCATATATCATGAAGGAAAGGCGAATGTGGTGGCTGACGCCTTAAGCAGGAAAGAACATGAGAAACCAAAGAGAGTCCGAGCTCTTAGATTGGAACTCAAAGTTGATTTAGCTAGTAAGATCAAAGAAGCTCAGAAGTTGAAACTGGAAGAAGGAAACATTAAAGCTGAAAAAGAGAATGGTACAATCGACCAGTTAGTCAAAGGAAGTGATGAAATACTTAGACTCGGTACTAGGATTTGGGTACCGATGGTCGGGAGTTTGAGAAATAAGATTCTAGAAGAAGCACACAAGTCAAAGTATATGATGCATCCGGGAAGTGACAAGATGTATCACAATTTAAAAGATGATTATTGGTGGATCGGGATGAAGAAAGACATTTCTTTATATGTAGCTAAATGCCTGACGTGTTCTAAAGTGAAAGCTGAACATCAAAAGCCGTTAGGATTACTACAACAACCGGAAATCCCGATATGGAAATGGGATATGATAACTATGGATTTCATCATGAAGTTACCTAAGACTTCTCGTTAAAATGATGCGATCTGGGTTATTGTCGATAGACTTACCAAGTCTACCCATTTTATTCCGATACAAGAAACGTTTAGCATGGAAAAGTTAGCACACTTATATGTCGAAAACATAGTATCCTTACATGGTGTGCCGCTATCCATCATTTCTGATACAGATAGTCGTTTCACTTCAAATTTTTGGTCAAGCTTTCAAAAGGCTATGGGGACTCAATTAAACTTAAGTACCGCATACCATCCCCAAACTAATGGCCAAAGTGAATGTACAATTCAAACCTTAGAAGACATGCTTCGTGCCTGTGTTATCGACTTAGGAGGAAGTTGGGACACTCATCTCGCGCTAATGGAATTCTCGTAAAACAACAGTTATCATACGAGTATCCAAGCAGCACCATTTGAAGCATTGTATGGGCGTAAGTGTAGAAGACCTGTATGCTGGTCACAAACAGGTGATAGTCAGTTGTCAGGACCCGAAATTGTTCAAAGAACCACTGATCAAGTTATACAAATTCGAGAATGATTGAAGGCAACAAGAGATAGACAAAAGAGCTATACGGACATTCGTCGCAAGCCATTAGATTTTAAATAAGGCGATAGAGTTTTATTGAAGGTGTCGCCTTGGAAAGGTGTAGTAAGATTCGGGAAGAAAGAGAAACTAAGTCCACGTTTTGTGGGACCATTTAAGATACTTGATAGAATTGGACCAGTTGCTTACCGATTAGAGTTACCCGATGAAATGAAAGGCATTCATGATGTGTTTCATGTATCCAATTTACAGAAGTGTTTAGCCGACAAAACTCTTGCTATGCTATTAAAAGATGTTAAGATCAACGAGAAGCTTGAATTTGTGGAACAACCTATTCAAATAGAAGATACTATGGTCAAGTTTCTCAAACACAAACGACTCAAGCTCGTGAAAGTCAAATGGGATTCAAGACGAGGACCTGAGTATACGTGGGAGCTCGTGTCAGAAATGAAAAAGAAGTATCCCTATCTATTCCAATAAATCTCGAGGACGAGATTATTCAAAAGGTGGGGAGGATGTAACACCGCGTATTTTACCCTATAAATTTAAGCCTAAATATACTAACTTATAAAGTATAAGGACCAAAAATGAACATTCTTAAAACTTTACCCATCGCGATACGAGACGGGGCAAAGATAAGCCCATCGCGTAGTGCAATGGCCTTGCACACAAACCCAGAAATGGGCGACATAGCGATACGCTACGGCCCAATCAAAACGGTCATCGCGTATCGCGATGATCCTGATGAGTCACTGGACAAGTGTCCAACAACGTGTCAACACGTGGCACGATATGACAGGCCACGTGTCACGAGCTGGTAAGGCGGCGTAAAAATGGCGGCGTCACGATACGCGATGGGGTAGAGGAACCCATCGCGTATCGTGAAGGGGTCCAAAATCTGCCTATAAATAGAGGGGTACGGAATTGAGCCTCATTCATCCCAAACACACCTCCATTTACACACACTTAACCTCGAAAGGCGTGCCCCATTGCCGTGCCAAGCCGACGTGCCATTTTCTCGTAATTCGTGCAAGGAACGAAGTTATAATCAAGCTAGCAATCGAGTAGATCAAGATCCTGCCTTTTTCTTATTATCAATCTAAGTATCCACATTAAGGTAGGAGTTATGTTTAAGTTATTTGAATTATAGCTTAGGCTATCCATCAAGGCTATGGCCTTTAACCTTGAAAGGTTTTATAAATATTCATAAACGAGTTTTCATAAACATTACTCCATAACTAAGTAATGTCAATCAAAGATATATTTTGACGGGCATGTAGTAACTGTAAGGGTGATATCATTAGTAGCAAGTTTCTTGCCTAAGGAAATGTAATTCGTATAAATCCCAATCAACCGAGGGACCCGTTTACTTACCTGGAGAAACTTACCAACATGTTATAACCTATTAAGCCAAAGCATGCTATATCAAACGTCACATAAAACCAAGTGTTTTCATTCACAATCAAAGATAAACAATTTCAAGGTTAAGTTTACAATCATAGCTTAACCTTATTCAAAACATTCATACAAACATATTTATGTATAGGTTGAGTATCATTCACAATCAATCAATCAGTCAAGGTTTTCAACACCGACGGTACATGTGAATACGTCAACCTTTTTAATCAGTCAAACATATTATACTCAATGAGACGAACGGGTGTTTGTCTTAACGAGTCAATCAATGTCTACATGAGATCATGAAATCTCTAAAACATTATAATACAAAGTAGAGAATAAAATCAACTCAGACTGAATACGCATGTGTCTGGATCCAAACATAACTGTTAAAGCCCAATCAATCAATCAAATGCAAAGAAGCCGCGGGCTGCAACGGTCATGACTAGTTCTCAGTTCAGGGTCGTGTGGATCGAGGAATACCGTTATGTGTGTAGGGCAGTGGTACATATACCGGAAGTAGATATGTTTCCGCTGAGATTGTCAAGAAAACTATGTTTGTATTGTAATCGTCATTCAAAATGTTTTATTTAGTCATACGTGTTCACCGGCATATAGCTGACGTATTTTTCCAACCCATTGCAGGTAATTAAGCATAAGTAAGCATTAGCAAGGATTGGAGTCTTAATGAAGATAGAAGCGCGTACAAGATGGCTCTGTTTTTTATAACTAAAAATCCTTGTAATACGAAACATATATTTTGTAAACTAATACTCGGGTGTTTAATTCCCGAGTAAATTTTCAATGTAAATTAATATTATATGCAAACTTAAAGTCTTCCGCTAAATTAACCCATAACTCTGATAAATTTACAAAACAGGTACCAACTTGTGGTCACACGCCTAGGCCCTAAGTTGGGGTGTGACACCCCACCCTATCATCATCTCCAAAAAGTTGAGTCCGACAAGTGGTGTCCGACGAGAGTTAGGGCTGTAGGTGTGGCAAGAATGGAAGGAAGAAAAGAAATGGTGGTTTTGGTAGAGACGAAGGTGAGGGAGGATCGAAGGAGGGTCCAGATCCCATCTTTTATTCACTATCTCCCCAATTTCATAATCCATATTATTTCACCATTCAATCATAATCTCCAAATTCTGATCGAACCTATGGTTAAGGTTTTTACCCCAAAAATGGCTTACGAAGGGACGCTTTAGCCCTATCCCACCAGATCCTATTCCACCGTCCTGCCGCCCGTGAACTCGTCGGATTAGTCGAACATCAACGACAGTTTATAATCGAAACCCTAACGGGCTGGATTATGCAATTATGATAATGGGCCATGAACCCACCTTCTGTATTTTGATTAGGTCAGGTGGGGTTAGGACTTAGGACTATTCATGGAGTGGTGTCGTGCGCCGCTTTTCCGACAAGGTTGTGCAATAGTTTTGTTCGTTCGTGGTCAACGTTTTTTCGGCAAGTGAGAGAGAGAACTAGATAGATTGAGAGAGACGGTGGGCTTTGGCAGGTGGTGCTCCATGTTTTTCCGGCGAGCCTGGTGGTGGGGTTTGGCTTGTGGTTGTACCTGAAAGATGGTGAGGGATATGGATAAATATGTTTTATCATTTTACTCTTTTAAGATTATAAGTAAAATGTTTTTTGTTTAATTAGTAAAATTACCAATTTGCCCTCATGTGCAAGGCAGATGAGTTGACTTAACGACAAAAAGTAACGGGGTTAGACTCAAAGGACTAACAGTGTTGGATTTGAAAACTTTAAGGACAAAACAATCAACTTAGAATACAAATGATAACAAATGAAAGTTGATGCTAACATAAAGGACAATATCTGTAATTCTGTCTTTATTTTATGTGAATCTTTTTTAACATTTATTTTATGTACATCCTTTTCTATTTTATTCTTAAAAATGAGTGTAATAGTTATATTTATGTTAGCGACTTTTAAAACAATCTAAGAATTAATTGTATATGAATAGGAGTTTATCATTACACTCATTTATGTTAGCGACTTTTGAGGGTTGCAAGCTTTTAAATCTTTGATTAACTTGATCATTTGATTGTTTTATTTGTTTTACATCATTTGGTATTAGAGCTCTTTGGTTGTATTAAATGGTTGTTCATGAAAGAAATCGACACCCTACTCATAGATCACCGATCGAGTTAATTTCAACCTATGGGATTTCAAGATCAAACGGCTCGGACAAAGGATTAGAGTTCATTAAAAACTAGCATTTAACTTTTTTTCATGATTTTTGTCCTTGCTATTTAACCCCAATTCAAACACCCTTTTTAGTTTTGAAAAAAAAAATCGTCGGGCCTTTTTCACCTTTTGGCATTCCACCTTCTGGTGCTCAAGTGGGGATTTAAAAGGATTAAAATTTTGGATTAAAATTTTTAAATATCTATAATGTCCATGATTTCTTTAGAGAGAAGTTTGTTCAGAATTGTCTTCTTGTATTCAAAATATTATGCCACTTGATATTTGCAATCACTTCTATTAATATATTGCAATAGTTTTTTCATGCAGTACAGTTTTATTTTATTGTGAGATTACTCTATAAAATAGTCTCTAAGTTCTGAAATTATTTTAACTAGAGGTTTGCCAACCTCCCCTCGCGCGCTGCGGCGAGAACACGTATGGATCTCGTCGTTAACTATTGTAACGATAGCGTATATTTATTTGTTTTCACAATCAACACAGTATGCTCGATGATAACTAAATTATATAAAATCAGCAGAAAAAATATTATTTCTTAAAAAATTCATCACCTCTCCAACAAACCTAGGTTCATCATCACCGAGTTATTATGGTATAGCCAACATACCAAAACTTAAAAAACTTATAATCATCAACATACACACATGGCAGCCGCCACCATAGACGGCCAAAGCCGCCGGCAACGGCCGGACTGTCATCATCATCGGGTCATAGAAAAGGGTTTAAGCATCTCTCTAGAACCCAATATATTCTCAGATCCACCGTCGCTACTAATCATCCACGGCAGCCGTGGAGTCACCGGAGAAGGAGTGCAGAGAAAGCAATAGGTGTCGCACAATCCGCCGCTACCACAGACAGCCGGAGCCGCCGGCAACGGTGGGGCAACTCCCGTCTCTTTGTTTCCCTCTCTAGAACCCACCCTTCGTCCCTCTTTCTCTCTCTAGATAAACAACCATAGATCCGTAGTCGTCAACAATATACTCTACAACCATCGAGTTTACCACCAGTGGGCCTTTGGGCGGGTGAGTTTTTCCCGAAACTGAAGATAACTTGAAGGCGTTTAAGTACTCCGTACGATTGGGTTCGGTCAACTGACGGTAGCTTTTTGCCATTGAATCACCCCGTACGAATTAGTTAAGCATTCTATGTTTGTAGACGTTTAAAAAAAATACTCTTTCAATTATAAAGTTAAAAGAATATTAATTGACTGGCTAGGTTAAGCCTCTTCAAATTCTAGAAACCGGAAGTTTTTCTTTCATCATCTAATTAACTATTATTACTCTAAATATTGTTCTAATAGTTTATAATTAGTAGGATGCTTTGGAAGGAATTTTCTCAACTCAGTCAATGGAGACAATTGAAAAATTCATAATTTGACCACGTGCATCCATTTAGTCAAAGTATATATCATCATCAGCCTACCCAAACCCCACATACAGTGGTCAAAATAAATTAATGGAGACAAATTCTCCTTCCTAGAAAATTCATCTCTTTCCTACTGTACGTCCCCTCTCTTTCCTTAACAATTTCATCCTTATAACATCTTCCTGGTACCTAAAATCAAGATATTATTATTCTTGCCACCATTTTGTGAACATGGGTGGTTACAAAACGCCAAAAAAATTTCAACTTGTTCTTTTCTTCTTTCTCCTGTCCTTGCTCCATGTGTTTTCTCAGTCAAACAACAACAATATCAGCCATGGAAACATGATAAGGGATGGAGAAATTATTATCTCCCCTAGACAAGTTTTCGCGCTCGGGTTCTTCAGTCCAGCGAATTCGAGTTTAAGATATGTTGGTATATGGTATTACGGATTACCTGGTGATCCAACAGTCATATGGGTAGCTAATAGAGATGCTCCACTGCCCGACAATTCTGGTGTTTTCGGTATTCAAAATAATGGGAGTCTGAGTCTTTCTGATGGGAATGGTAGGGAATACTGGACAACTGGTAGTTTTCCAGGTAATCTTACAGCTGTGCTTGTTGACACCGGAAACTTTATGCTTTCGACTGTTGCGAATGCTGGAGATGACGAAAATGCGCTATGGCAAAGTTGTGGGAATCCGACCGATACTTACTTACCAAACATGAGAGTTTATATGAATATCACAAGGGGAGATGGTATATTTTCATTTGATTCATGGAGGTCTAGTAATGACCCATCAAGAGGGAATTACTCCATGGAAGTTGACGCACGTGGTTCGCCGCAGATCATCTTGAGGGATGAATCACGTCGTCGGGTTTGGAGATCTGGTCCGTGGAATCGGCAGATATTCACCGGCCTGCCGCAGATGAGATCGATACTTGTGTCTGGTTTTAGACTAGTTCCTGCAGACGATGGTGATGTCATGTACTTCGTGTTTAACAATCCGAATATGACACGCTTGACGCGGTTTATGGTAACTTGGAATGGTGAAATACAGCAGTTGACCTGGGATGAAGGAAGGTTGGAATGGGATGTGTCGTTGACACTGCCTTCGACTGACTGCCAACGGTATAATACGTGTGGTAGTTACGGAATCTGTAACGGAAGGAATACCCGTTCTATATGTTCTTGTATGCAAGGATTTGAACGCAATTCCAGTGGTGAATGTGTTAGAAGAACTCCTCTAGAATGCGGATCAAATTCTAGTACAAATGATGGATTCCTAAGAATAGATGGAGTTAAGTTGCCTGATATTGCCACCAATAACTTTGATGCACAAACTCGAGAAAATTGTATAGATGCATGCTCTGATAAATGCTCATGCAATGCATACGCCTTCGTCGATGGAATTGGGTGTTTAACATGGGATGGTGATTTGGTCGATATCGAAGAATTTGAAGAAGGCGGAGAAACAATTTTCGTTCGCCTTGCAGATTCAGAATTAGGTAACTTCTATCTATATCCCCCCCCCCCCCCCTTTCACCTTTTCCTTGCATATTTTTCAATTCCATTAAATTTCAACTCCACTTATCATTTTTTGGATGTGACTAAATATTTGTTTACTAGATTTCATCAAAGTATAAACTTTTTGGTTCTAATTAGGTGGCGGAAAAGCATCCATGACTGCAATTATAGCGATATCAGTAACCGGAGTAATTGTTTTCGGTCTAATTTTGTGGCTAATCTGGCGATACAGGGGAAACATCAAAGGTACGCTTCATTTGATCTTAAATTTATGACAACGTGCAGCATTAAGTTTCTGAAATTAGCTAGTTATTTAAGTCCAACTTATACCCTTGGATGGATGGTAATTTTTTTTGATGAATTGGTTGTCATGTAACTGAACATTCTTTATTTACTGTGATGAACAGGCATCTCAAATATATGGAGGCAACAGGAGAATTCGTCACAACTTTTTCTAAGGCCAAATAGCGTAGAAATTCCTGCAGGTGCCGCAAGACCAGTTGATCTTTCAGCTGAAGGAAAAGCATTTGAAGGAACATTGTACAGTCTAATATCATTAGAATCTGCTACAGATGGTTTTGCTAACAAAAATAAGCTCGGTGAGGGTGGATTTGGCCCCGTACACAAGGTTAGCCTTTCTTTTTGAGCAACTGTTTTTTGCTCCAACTTTGTGAATTAGTACCGGGGCACGTAGGCATAAGCCGTTTCATTTCATGGTTATGCATGATTGCTTGAGTTTGATTTTGAAAACACAGGTCACCAAATAAGTTGGTCCATTTTGGATCTCAAACAAGACATGTTAGTAGTGTTTCTAGAACTTTTGGTATAGAAGATCAATGAAGACTTAAGAAACATAAATTTATATGCTTGTTTTTTCAGGGAATCCTGCCTGGGGGGCAAGAAATAGCTGTGAAAAGGCTATCAAAGTGGTCTGGACAAGGCTTGATGGAATTCAAGAATGAGATGATTCTGATTGCTAAGTTACAACACAGAAATCTTGTTAGATTGCTGGGGTATTGCATTGAAGGAGAAGAAAATATGCTAGTATATGAATACCTGCCTAACAAAAGCCTTGATACATTTCTTTTCGGTACGTCTTTGTCCCCTTTTCAAGTTACAGCTATTTCTAGCTACACCAAAATAATAGGGCTGTCAATTTCTGACACGGACCTGTTAATACAACACGACACGACACGAAGCAACTTGACACAGATTTTAACATGTTTGGGTTTGAGCTTAACAAGTTTCGTGTCTTAAACAGATTAACATGTTTAAGACCTGTTTTAATTCGTGTCATAATAGGTAAACCGACCTGTTAGTAACCTATTTGGATTTTTAATTTAAAAATTTTAATATACACTCCTAAATTCCTAAATCTATAGTCATACTTACATACGCCGTTTCACTTTTGTCCGTTACATACAACTGATGAGATTTTTGTATTTGTGATGATAGATGCTAAAAAGAAAGTGCTTCTGGATTGGAAAACACGGTTTATGATCATTGAAGGGATTGCTAGAGGCATTCTTTATCTCCACCGAGATTCTAGGCTCCGTATAATTCATCGCGATCTCAAAGCTAGCAACATTTTGCTTGATGTAGAGATGATCCCTAAGATTTCAGATTTTGGCATGGCTAGAATATTTGGAGGGAATCAGAACGAGGCAAATACAGTACGAGTCGTAGGCACATAGTAAGTTGATAATCATCTAACAAGTCCTGTTATTTTTTATTCACTGTCTTCATTTATGGTTCTGCATTCCACGAAAGAGCAACTCATTAAATTAAAAGAAAATATTGAATCTACTATACAGATTAAACCTAAAAATTAGACTTGTAAACTAACTTTTCCATTTCCTGCAGTGGTTACATGTCTCCGGAGTATGCAATGGAAGGTCTCTTTTCGGTGAAATCAGATGTTTACAGCTTCGGGGTTCTGCTGCTAGAAATCGTTAGTGGCAAAAGAAACACAAGTTTTCGCTCACATGATGCAACAAATCTAATAAAACACGTAAGTAGTCATCTTCATTTTCCATCATATTTGTATTAAAATTGAGTTAAGAAAACGATAATTACTTTTAACATAGAAACTTAATGCGATTAAAGTAGACCTGTCTAAGATTAGAAACCTTTTTTCTACTAAAAAATGGTGATAGGACCTTTAAAACTATGTTTAATAAAAAACAAGCTTCTAATAGTTTTAGTTATGTAAGATTCCCCTGTTACCAAAATTATGACTTGGTTTGCTCCTAGCTGATAGAATCACTCTAGAATTTGTCAAAAGTAAGTTGCATTGATATAGGTTCAAACAAAGTTCATTATTTATACTAAAAAATATCTTAAACTAGATTACTTTATATTGCAGTTTCCCTCAATATTAATTATAATTAAATAAAGTGTTCCAACATTTTATTTCTTACAATCATATTGATAGTTAGCAACTTTTTGCAGGCTTGGAATCTATGGAAGGATGGGAAACCCGAAGAACTAATTGATCCATCGATTCTAGATTCATGTAACATGAAAGAAGCATTAAAATGCATCCATGTAGGGATGTTATGTGTACAATTTTCAGCTGTTCATAGACCAACTATGTCATCAGTGGTGTATATGTTGGAGAGTGAAAGCACAAGTCTTCCTCTACCAACAGAAGTTGGGGATATGTCCCTAAACTCATCTGAAGTCGATATGACCATGGAAGGTAGAGAAATCACCGTCTCTTCGAATGATGTTACAGTTACAGAAGTGATCGGGAGGTGACATTAGAAATGAAATAACGATATTTTGTATGAATTATTTGTGCGTTTTTACTGTGTCCATAAATACATAGAGAGAAAGTTCTATTAATTTAATTGTAGTTTTTAGTATTGCCTACCAAAAATATAAACTTAGTTTAGTTATTATTTATTTGACAACAAATTCTAAAGAAATAACGAAATCGAAAGACAGTTGTTAGCAAAAAGAGTAAGGGGGTGTTTGGGATTCCTTATTTTCATCAACTTATAACTTATAAACTTTTTGAAAAGTTAATAAGGTGTATATGGTGTTTGGCAAACCATGAGACCTTATGGGTTTTAACTTATGGGCAAGAAAAAATAAAGGGGTTTTGAAAAGTTAGGAAGCTCTAACTTATTAACTTAATGGGTTTGATTTACCTATTACACCCTTCTAACCCGTCTAACCCATTACACTTCTTTTAAAAAATAGTGTTATTTTTAGTCATTTTGGTTTCCTCCAATACATAAGCTAATTCAAACTTTTTTTTTTAAAAACTTCTTTTCAAAAATTCATAAGTTAATAAACTCTTTTAACAAGAAGTCCTTTTTCACTTAAATAAGAAATCCCAAACACACCCTAAATCTTAACTTGATGTTCGGTTGTCTGCTTGTTATCTCTAAATATTTAGCCTATTTTTGCAAAGTTAGATTACAGTGACGTGAGATCTCAAGAGTTCCAAATTACAAATTAATGGAATCAAGTTGACTTTGCCAGGGTACATGACACATGTTTGACCTTTAAACTTGTAAGAATGGTTAATTGATATATTCTATTAACTGATACAATCATTAGGCTAAGGGTAGTGGGGTTTGATCAAGCCCCAAGTGATCCAATACATTTACGACACGTAGGCGCTGACATGGCTCGTGATCAAGCCCCTTGTTCAAGCCCCATAGGGTGTAGTGGGGCTTGATTGATCCACCCCCAAGTTATTAATTCAACCCTTGCTCAAACCTTGCTCAACTCTCGTCCAAGCCCCGCAGTCTCGGCCACGGGGCTCGTTTGCACCCCTGACCACTTGATGGGTGTAGTGGTGTTCACGAGCCACCTAAGCCGCCACCTGGATCACGCCCCTTCCTTCACCCCCCATTACCCATAGCCTTACAAATATGTCTCCATAAATCAAGGAGAGAATAATTCCCTTCTAAAATACAAGGTTGACCAAATATATATTATTATTTGTTAATACCCCCCTTCAAGCGAATAGGTGGTGGACCAACGCGAAGTAGAAGACGAAAACGTTCAAATAAAGGTCTTGGGAGACTTTTGGTGAAGATGTCTGCCACTTGGAGCTTGGTTGGAACAAGTTTAGTATATAGACGCCATGAGGCAACAAGTTCCCGAACAAAGTGATAATCAATATCTATGTGTTTGGCCCGTTTATGAGAGACTGGATTTTGGCTTAAAAACAAAGCAAGTTTGTTATCACATACGAGGGTCGGGCAATCTACTGGGAGAGCATGAAGTTCTCGTAAAAGATGCGTGAGCCACGTAATTTCAGCTTTCGTGTTCGCCATGGCCTGGTATTCGAATTCACAACTTGAACGAGAAACTGTTGGTTGCTTTTTAGCACTCCATGACACAAGGTTTCCTCCTTGGTAAATTGAGTAGCCATATGTTGATCGACGCGTCTCAATACATCTTGCCCAATCCGTATCCGAATAGCCGACTAACCGTGTTGTGGACGGTTTGTCAAACGTAAGACCAAACGCAATAGTACCATTAACAAAACGAAGAATGCGTTTGACATATTGGAAATGGGACACGGTAGGCGAGTGAAGAAATTGGCTTGCTTGGTTCACGGCATAGGAGATGTCCGGTCTCGTTATTGTAAGATATTGAAGTGCACCGACTAGAGACCGATATAGAGTTTGGTCATTAAATGGTGTACCGTGAGATGAGAACACATCTGTTGTAACGGTGTGCCAACAGGTTTAGCGTCTAGCATACTCGTCTAGCATCGCGCGTGCACTCGTCTAATCAAAACGTTGAATCGTCCGATCATCCAGACAGGTTCATTGTCACCTTTCCAAAGGGATTCTCCGATAAATATGGTGATCGTTCTGGAGTCATATCTTGGGGATTTGATGCTTAAAAGAATATGTGGTGGGTTAAACGAAGGTCTGGGAACACTGAGTATTACAAAAAGATGAAAGACTTTGGATCTTGGACAAAGGTGGATCTCAGTGACCTAATCAATGCTCCATTCCACAACCCAACTAATGATAAGAGAGGTAGTGATTTATGGAACTTCCTGAGGAGCCAAGTTGATAAAGGCTTTCCGAACATGACAACTGCAGAATCTTTTCTAAAGAAGGCGAAGGGGGTCAAGGATCCAAGGACAGGAAAAACCATGGTCAATGTGATGTGGCCTGCAACAAAGAAGGCCACTCATATTCCTGTGCCTAGTGCAATACCAGATGGTACTATGGACAATATGAGGTTCTAGATGTTTGATAGTGAGACTGCTACCGTTGTCGTACGTCTACAGAAGGGCAAAGAGCAATTCAGGTTCATTGATCCAAGAGATTTGCTCAAGTTTGGAGAAAGGGATATCAAGACCCTCAACACGTTTCAACTCATCGTTGATCTAATTTTTGAAGCAGCTGCAAAGGAATACACTAGCATGGCGGCTTCCATTATCAGAACTAGATTGGGCAGGTGGTTTGAAGGATGCAGATATCGATTACATGGAGCACGATTAAGAACGAAGCTACAAACCAAGGGGGGATTGTTGGGTCCATACTTGGTGGTTTGTACTTAGTTGGTCATGGTTTTGGGTTTGTATGTAAACCGAGATCCTTTATGGATCTCGGTGGGCTTTGGGCTAGTTGTTGGGCTTAGGTATTGGCTATCCTATATATATAACATATTGTATATGGTTAAGGGTTGTTCATTCACATATTTGGCCGTGGTGTTTTGTTTGGTGTGTTACACGAGTTTTGTATTGCTTAAGCATCTGACGTAATAAACGTATGTTTTGAAGCATCTCCTTGTGTTTACGTATTCTTGTTTATTGTTCTTGAATCATCTCTTGTTAGATTTCCGCACTAACATAGAGATTGTTGATATCATATTGAAAGATCCTTCTACGGGACTTACAATTTTATGTATTAACCGTTAATAATCAAACTTTTAAAAATCACTACCAACGGTCAAACCTTTCAACTATTTTTGTCACAATGGACCTCTGTTAAAAAAAACACTTAACGTTGGAAGTTATTTTTTCTAGTTTCAAACCGATTTACGTAATAGGGCTTTTGATCGGAAGAAGGATACAAGTCGAATAATGTAAAACTTATCTCCAAACGGTGATTCAAATGACTTGATTCTTATCAATTGGAAATTCAAAAATCTGAATAGAAACATTGTTTCGTCATTTGGATCACTGGTTCGAGATAAGTTTTACATCAGCCGACTCATATCCTTCTTCCGATTAAAAAGCCCTAAAATGTCAGTTTGAAACTCGGAAAACACTTAATGGCGTTAAGTGTTTTTTCACGGAGGTCTACTGGGACAAAAATAGTTGAAAGGTTGGACCATTAGTAGTGATTTTTAAAGATGAAATTAGTATCGGACAATACACAAAATATGGGATTATTTATTTCCAATTTGCCTTGAATTAATTATATTTATTTGACTAGTTATGTTAATTGAATATTTAGTTAATAATTTTATTTGTTGTATTTAATTGCAGAGAAAATGCATTTAATGTTGCAATTAAGACCTTTTTATTTTTTTTAAACATTTAACACATATAACTAAATTAGTGGTTCATATTGATTTATTTTACTAAAATCAATTCTCGCGTTAACTCACAAAGAGAATATATATTCAATTGAGAACTCGAAATACCTCGATACAATATTTTTATATGTATTATATGTATTTTACGTATATTAGAAAAAAATTGTTAATTTTTTAAATGAATCGAAAAGTGTATAGATGTAACGAATTGTTACATTACACTGGAACAGTGTGATGTAACAGTTCGTTACATTTGCTATACTTTTTGATTCGTGTAAAACAAAGAATAAAAAAACTTCTTCCTATTAAATATAACATACATATTATACATTTGAAAAGAAAAAAAATACATCAAATTCTTAAAACTCAAGAAGTTCTCTGATTACCCCATATATATATATATAGGATTGATTTCTTTTGAGAACCACTTTGAGTTTTAAGAACTCGAAAGAACTCAACTTAACTATTTTATTTTTTGAATTTTTTTACACATGAGTAATACGTAAGTGTAAGTAATGTACAAAAAATTACAGTATTTTTTTACACACCGAATTAACTTATTACACATGTGTAACTAACATTTAAACTTGTGTAATCATCAAAAATACTTATTCTCTCTCCTGATTAATTTTTTAATCAGATTTATTCTCAACCACATATTCCATACTCATTTAATTAAATGTTTGGTCCATATTGAGTTCTCAAAGTTCTTACAACTCAAGAGGTTCTCAAATTATCCATCCCATATATATATATATATATATATATATATATATATATATATATATATATATATATATATAGGGTGGAGGTTAAAATAAGAAGTGTAAGAAGTAATCTGGTGCGTTAGATATGTTGATCTGACGGTGAATATGGAAAGTGTGTTTATTGTGCAGTGTGTTTTATTAGATCTAATGGTGAAAACACACTTTTGTACACTTCTTAGGAAAATTCTACTTCTTATTATAACCTTGTTATATATATATATATATATATATATATATATATATATTTGAGTTTATTTGAATTGTTCTTATTGAATGGTATTGGCCGATAATAATCCATATTTATTTTATCATCATGGACAGTCCCAAACTTAAAAAAGTTACCCCCCAATGTCCCCCGGTTAAAAAGGACTTAACGATGTTATACATTTTTCCAAATTTCAAACTTTTTTTGTAGGGCTTTTGTTCGGAAGGAGGATCTGTATCGATTGATGTAAAACTTAGTTTGAAAATTTTATTTATTTATATATTTGTTAAAAGACCATATTATGTATACAATTTTTATTTTATTTTATAAACATTTAAACAATAAACATGGTTACAATTACTGAGAGAAGGTTTTGTAAAATATTTAAAAAATATTAGTTTAATTTGTTTTATACTCGGGTCCGTTGGGTATGAAGTAATGGAATAGACAAGGGAATTGAATGAACGTGGTAATAAAATGGACAAATGAATGTAATATGTTATTACTATTTCAATGAAATGTTTGGTTACCACATGAGAATGAAATGATTACTTTGTGTAGTTTGTTATGTAGGAAAAAAAGAAAAATAAAATTAAAACGGTAGTGAGTGGCGGTGGTGGTGGAAGGTAAGTGGCGGCCGTGGCATTGGTGGGCGGTGATGATGGCGGTGGTGGTGGTTGGTGGTGTTGGGGTGGGTGGTGAGCGATGAGAGATAATGGTGGTTGGTGGTGGTGTTGGGGTGGGTGGTGGCGGTAGCGGTGGTGGGAGTGGGCAGCGAGTGGTGGTGAGGGGCAGGGGTGACGGTCGATGGTGGCGGGGGGCGGGTGGCGGTGGTGGGCGATTGGCACTAATGGCGCTGGTTGGTGGCGGTGGGTGGCGGTGGCGGTAATGGTGGCGGTGCCGGTGAACGGCTATGGTGGTGGTTAGTGGCGGTGGTGGTGGTAGGTGGTTAATGTTGATGGCGGTGGGTGGAGGTGATGTAGGGTGAAAAAGGGAAGGAATGAAAAAAAATATGGGGTATGGATGGAATGAAATTGAGGTGTTTTAGAAGGAATGAAATGGACTAGGTAATGAGTCATTCCATTCGTTTGATTAACCAAACACACTTTTCTTCATTCCATCACAATGGATCATTCCATTCCGCCCTCCATTCCTACATACCAAATGCTACCTTAAGGTTAGAAGTTAGACAAAAAATATTTCAAAAAAATTAATTATTTTAATAAATATTTTTTAATCCTCCCATTATTATAAATAATAAATAGCGATTCCATCTGTCCTCATTGAAAAGTCATTAAATTACATTTTTGTTATCATTTGACTTTTGATGTATTATATTTTATAAACACATTTTACTTATATAAATTTAATTGAATTATTAGATATTCTAGTTTTAGTTATGAAATTCACCGTTCAAAAAAAAAAAGATATTCTAGTTTTAGTTTAAGGAATTCACTAAAAATATATAAATTGGTATTACACTTTTAAATTACACATATAATTAAAATTGACAAATAAAATTTTAATAATCTCACATTTTTTATGTTGGTCGATAATAATTATATCTTAAAAATATAGTTGTAACGGTCACACATTTCATAATAATTATTTTTATTGGATATCAGTAAAAAAAAAATTAATGCCATTAAGTTTTTTTTTCAAATTAAAAAATGATGTTTTAGGGTTTTTTTATTGAAATGAGGATATGAGCCAACTGATGTAAAATTTACCTTGAAACGGTGCTCCAAACAATCATACCTTTTGTGTATTGGTCGATAATGATTACACCTTTAAAATCCCTGTCAACGGTCTAACATTTCGATTATTTTTCTCTAAATGGACATCCACTAAAAAACACTTGACTTCGTTTTTTTCCCTCAAATTTAAACCGATATTTTAAAACTTTTGATCGAAAGAAAGATACGAGTCAACTCGTATAAAACTTATCTCGAAACGGTGATCCAAACAGCGAAACAATGTTTAGCTTCAGTCGACTGATATAAACTACGTTTCGAGATAGTTTTAAATCAGTCAACTCGTATGTTTCTTCCTATCAAAAACCCTAAAACATCGGTTTGAAATTCGAAAAAAAAGTTAACGCCGTTAACTGTTTTTTAACGGAGGTCAATTAATAGAAAAATAGTCGAAAGTTAGATCATTAACATAGATTTTAAAAATAAGATTATTATCGGTTAATACATAAAACAATGTGAGAGTATTTTTTTTTTTAATTTGTCAAAATAAAAGGATTTAATAATAATAATAATAATAATAATAATAATAATGTTATATGGTCCCATTAATTAGATTATTTTTTTGACAGATTTATTATACTATTTACCAACCTAAAGTTATAAACGTAACACGATTTTCATTCTAAAGCATTTAATTCACACATTCAAACTTTTTTATTCATATATATCAATGGATTCACATTTGGGACATAAATGCTACTCCATATGATACATAGTTAATTTTAGTACTAATTGATTGGAAAAAGTGGGTAATGAATAACTAGGATTTTTTATAATGTTTGGGCTACCCTTAATATTCAAGTGAGTATATAAGACAAGATATTAACTGTTTATATTGATTTTGACACTTTATAACTGAGTCATTTGAAAATATCAACGAAGAAAAACCTGCGAAGTCAATGGCAAATAATTAACAACTAAGATTTTAGATATATATTACATATATATTGTGGTGTTTTAATATATGTGGTATTTATTGCAAAGAACATATGAAACTGTATTTATAATGAGGATTCATGATTTTGTTATGAAACTGTATTTATAATGAGGATTCATGATTTTGTTATATCACTATTTTACCTTAATTAGGCTCCGGTAGTCAATTTATTTGGATTTTTGATGATTAATTCTTCTTGACTAAATTTTCTCAACTACAATTAAAAAAAAAATCAAAATATCACATTATTCATTACAGCATATGAGTCTAAAGGCTGTGCAAACTTTTTACATACGGTAAATATGTAGAAAAAATTTCCATCAAAAGTTTCTCCTAAAAGTGGTCGGAAGTTTTTTACATAATAGTGTAAGATCATGTTTTTCTAAAAAAAAAATAATAATAATAAACAATATAGGTTTTTCCTAAAAAAATCTCTAGTTTTTTATTTTTTATCGGTCGATGATGCATTATAAATAAATTCTAGTCGATGACGTTTTAGAGAGTTCCAACACCGTTTCCTCTACAATAATCATCTTTTACATAAGAATTTCCGTCCTGCATCCATCAAAGAATCGGTGGAGTGTGGACTCTCTTAAAGCCATTGCTATATTCGCTACAATTATCAAAGTCAAAGTTTCGAGTTTGCATCTTATTTTTGTTTCCCCTTTTCATCCTTCCATAATTTTCTTCACCGTCAATTATTTTTTTGCGCATCATAACATAATTTTCTCAGAAATTACAACATACGCAGTGAATGCATATACCAAATTAGTAGTCTCAATCGAAAATCTCAAGGAATTTCTTTTGGGGAAAGTGGAATCATTCACAACTCTTTAAGGAATTTTGCCCTAATTTTATGAAGTGAATCAAGCTTATAGGTAATAAATTTTTTATACTTAATTTCTCTTTTTAATTTTTCATACTTTCTCTTAGTAATTTCTCTTGTTACTCACAATCGATCTCCATAGCTACCATTTCTAAGATGGCAAGGTTTTTTTATTTATTTTTATTTCTAATTAATATATTTTGAAAAACTTTTAATATATTTTCTTGAACAAAATTGACTTTTATTTTCTTTATGATACTTTGAAAAATGTCAACCCTGATAGCATGGCCTACATCCTAATAAAAAACTCAATCTCATCGTGCAGTCAGCAGTAATTTAGGGTAATCGAATCAAAGGGTCAACATCAAATCAGAAAATCTTCTTCGATTTCTTACTCGATTGAGTATAAAAGAATAAAGAATGGCTGCTTATTTTTGGGTATTTACAGCCCTCTACATTTCAGCATCAAATGCTTCTCCGATCAACACCGTTTCCAGTTCAACAAAAACCATCAATTCTAGCCTCGCTACGGCCGAACCGCTCTACGATGGTGACACATTAGTATCGAAAAATCAACGATTTGAATTGGGTTTTTTCTGCCCTACAAATCCATGCAAAGATATTAAGTTTTTGGGGATTTGGTACAAAAATATAGCACCTCTCACTGTTGTTTGGGTAGCCAATCGAAGAAGGCCGGTCCGAAGAGCATCAGCTGGATTTCATGTGGTGTTAAATGAGTATGGAGTTCTCATAATTCAAGATGATAGTAAAAGAGTCATATGGAGGAAAGCTCCCAAAGGTTACTCTCATTCTACGGTTCGTAAACCGGTTATGCAGCTTTTGGATTCTGGGAATCTTGTTGTTAGAGATTGTGATAATTCATCTTGTGGAGATTATTTCTGGGAAAGCTTTAATCTTCCTGGTGATACATTATTGCCTGGGATGAAGCTCAGTTTGGATTATGGGTCCAAGCTTAGATACAGTGCGATCAACTCATGGAGAAAAAAAGACGATCCATCGGATGGTGATTTCAAGTTCGGGTTTGACAAGCTGGTTCAAGGTCCCCAGTTGGTTCTCACAAAGGAAAACGGGGTTAGACTTTCGCGATGGGGGCCGTGGGATGGACATATGTTTAGCGGTATGAATTATCTGAAGGATAATCCGGTTATGTCAACCACGTTGTGGTTTCATGATGATGAAGTGTTTTTTAAATTTGCACCGTTAAATGAGTCCATGATATTGAGGTTTGTCTTGACACCATTTGGTAGCCTTGAATTCCTTTGGTGGAAGAGCAAGAATGATGGATGGCTAACAATTCTGACACTAAATAAAGAATACTGTGACCGGATTGGATCATGTGGTTCTTATGGTATATGTTATAGTGATGATCCAAGTTGTAGATGCTTGGAACACGGTTTCATGGCAATTTCATCGGTCGATTGGTGTGGATTTGAGTGCTCAAGTGGATGCAAGCGGAAATATGATTTGAATTGCTCCAAGGGAGATGGATTTTTGAAGTATGAACAAATGAAATTGCCTGATAATTCAACTGTCTGGGGTGCTTTAAGCGCCAATGAATGTGAGAGCAAGTGTGCAAAAGAATGCAACTGTATGGCATACGCTACCTTGAATATGTATGGCAACGGGAGTATCTGTGTGGTTTGGTTTGATGATCTCAATGATTTGCGCGTGCTTCATGGAGGCGGAAATGATCTTTACATACGCATGTCACACATCGAGCTAGGTATATTATTCGCTTTTAACTTAATTAGTGCAAGTTCTTGAAATAAAACATGAGTTAGAAATTCCTTTGGACATTTCTAAGGGAGTATAGGATCTGAATCATTTTTTCATAAATGAGTATGTAGGCAATGGTACATCATCTGAGGGTATAAGCGCAAGTGTTTCACAAATGGGGGTTATTGCCAATTTAATTGGCGATAGATTTCTTACAATGTATGTATTGTAAGGATTTGTCGGTTTGAGATTTCCAATGCTTTACCATCACACAAAACCTATCGCCGATAGCTTCTTTTCAAGATTTTTCTCACACCAACCTGTGCAACTGATTTGACAGTGCAAAACCTGTTGCCAAACCATTTGGCAATTGCTTTACCATCTACCGACAAATCCTTACACACTATTAAAAACCTACATTGTAAGAATCCTATGAGCAATAAATTTGGCAATAATCCCATTTGTGAAGCAATTCTAAGAAAATACCCCCAAGTGATCAATCCACTGCATACATACCCATTTCGAGAAAATCGTAGGATCTAGAATGTATTTAAGGTAAAATTACTTCAAACATAATATGGTGAATGTGATGTATATATAGCCTAACAATTTATGTAATCAGTATTTTTCCTGTAAAATTAATTAGCTGAAGAGCACATTGTTTGGTTATCCTCATTGACTTATAAACTACAAAATAAGTACCATTGGTGATGGAAAAATAGACCACCATCATAGCAAAACCGGCATCACAAATCAATTGGTATTCTTCAGCTATACCTTGGTGTCTTAAAACATGATGAACTTTCATATAGTGTTAAACTACTTTTCTGTGCTTGTCAATTGATAATGGTTGACCATCATCTGTAACTGTCATTTGAAGTGAAAATAACACATTAATTTAAAAGAACACAGTCATTAACGGTGTTCCATGTGTGCGTGTTTCTCTTTGTAGTGCTAGCCTAGCACTATAATTAACTTGAAATTATGTTATATAGTTTGTTTTGCTGCCTTTGTAAATCAAAAGAAAACATTAAGGTGCTTATTGATGTCTGCAAGACAATTTAAGTCCCTTGAGAATGTTATATTCGACATGATTAATTTCATTGAAATGATTTAATAATCAGATTCTATCATGCACAAGAAGAGGAAGAAAGTACTATTGCTTGTGGCTATTGTTGTCTTGTCTACAACTTCTTTTGTACTTGTACTGGCTGTTATAATTAGGTTTGTTTGTAAGAGAAAAAGATCGAAGAAAAAAGGTACTACTCTTTTCATCTTTCACATATATCCTACATATTCTTATTTTCATACCATTTGTGTTTTCTAAATTTGCTCCATTGTATTTAGCATCAGTACAGGAACACATTGCATTGACAGAATTTATATCTCCAGAGGAAGATTCCGATGTTCATTTCTTTGATTTGGATGAAATCGCCACAGCGACTAATAACTGGTCTAGTTCTAATGAGATTGGAGAAGGAGGGTTTGGCAGGGTCTATAAGGTAACCTTTATTGTATAATATATGCTGCAGTTCAACATAAATTGAAAAACAAATGATTTGAAGTTGTACTATAAATAAAATAAAATAATAATAATAATAGCATTATTCATTTTCAGGGTCAATTAGCACGGGGAGAGGAAGTAGCCGTAAAGAGACTAGCTGACGGTTCTTGGCAAGGCATTCGGGAATTCAAGAATGAAGTAACTTTGATAGCGAAGCTTCAGCATAGGAATCTTGTGAAGCTCTTGGGATATTGCATTGAAGGAAATGAACGGATACTAGTATATGAATACCTCCCAAACCACAGCCTAGACCAAATCATTTTTGGTAAAATAATAATCCGAATTTAAACTTTGATCCTACTTTTTATTGATTGTGTTTTTTTTCTTCAATTCATCATGTGTAGATCAAGTCAAGAGAAGGCTCTTAATGTGGGATGCTCGTTTCAAGATTATCAAAGGAGTGTCAAAAGGGCTTTTGTATCTCCATGACGATTCTAGACTCAGAATAATACATCGTGACTTAAAAGCAAGTAATATTTTGCTCGATAGAGATATGAACCCCAAAATTTCGGACTTTGGATTGGCAAGAATTCTCGCAAGTGAGAAAGAGGAAATGACAAACCGAGTAATTGGAACACAGTAAGAATTTCTAGACCTCTGCCTACCTTTTCCATGAGAAAAATACAACTCTCATCTATTGAATCTAAACTACTTTCTTTTATCAAGTGGTTATATGCCTCCGGAATACATAATGAACGGCCATTTTTCGAGGAGATCAGATGTTTATAGCTTTGGTGTTTTAGTCTTGGAGATAATAAGTGGGAAAAAAAATTGGGGATTTCATCATCCTGATCATAATCTAAACCTGCTAGGTCATGTAAGTACCTAAATTACGTTATATTCCATGGTTGTTATGAGGGAAAACCCATATTATTCATTTCTTGTAGCTTCAATTTCACATAAATTTAATTAATCTTTATTTCAGGCATGGAAGTTGTGGATCGCAGGACGACCCCTAGAACTAATGGACCCTGTATTAGCTGAGCCAAACATTCAGGAGGATGAGGTGATAAAGTGTATACATATTGGTTTGTTATGTGTCCAAAAGCAGCCTGAAGACCGGCCTACAATGTCGGAGGTTGTCAACATGCAACAAGGCGATAATTTTGTTACAGCACGCCAACCCGATGAACCTGGTTTTTATGCAGGTCGGTCTTTGATTGGAGTAGGGTTTTCTACAATAGAAAGAGAGCTTGACAGTGTAAATGACGTAACCATGACGGCTTTAACTGGACGATAGTTCAGAATAACCAAATCCATACCTTTCAGATTAGAAGGATACTTGTGCAGACAATGTAAGTGGATCTGTAGCAGCTTACAGCTGATATAGTGATCGAAATTTGCATCCTATATTGTTGTTTTCTGGTTTGTTGTACCAAAAGTTGGGATGCATATGTCGATCATATTAACTGTTGTTTTATCATGTATGCACAATGCTGAGAAACTTTTGTGATGTTTTGTTTGAGTATAAATGATATTCGATCTTTAATATACAACGATTCTTATATTGAATTCAACCACATATCTGACATTGAGACTTGCAAATATTTATGTTTTGTACAGATACCGCCAATCAACACTATAGACCGTCATTACCACCCTTCAGAGGGGCAGTTATTGATGGATATCAACAGCCTTGATTGAAATTAAGCACCCCCAAAAACTTAGCAGTAAGCTTTGCACTGAACAGAAATAAACGAAGAAAAGTGCTGCACTTTTGAAACCAATCTGATTGTTTAAACAAAAAGAATTAACAAAAATCTTTATTGATCTATTTTTTTTTAACAAAAGTTTTTACATCTAAAATCCACCTAACTCTACTTGTAAGGATTTAAACTCACGCCACTTTTGTAGGGCCAAAATCCTACCACTAGACGACAGGTAACTCCATACCATACCCAGGGCCGGTTTCTGGGCTGTGCAGCCCGTGCATTGGCACGAGGCCCAAATTCTAAAGGGGCCCATAAGATTTTAGTTTTTTAATAGATATGCAGCCCAAAAAAGTAGAACGTGAAACTATGATACCGGGAATTCAATAATCGATTTGAGATTAGGAGATCAGGCAAGGGCTTAGCGATCATCGATTGGAGATATGCAGGCTACGAGAATCAAAGGTATGATTAGTCGATGAGTTTGCCTTAGTTTTATGCTTGCAAAATTGAATCTATATTTTAGGTATTGTTTTAGTAGAATTTAAGTATTGTTTTAGTACAAAGTTTGACACTAAGATTTTGCTTTCAGTTTCTTGTTAATTCTAGAAATAAAATGAGTTTTTTTAAATTTGGTGATGAAATTTCTTGATTGTTTCATCCAAACAATACTTTTCTTCCAATTGAAATCGACCATTTCTTTGAAGTTTTTTATTTTTCTTATTAATAACTTTTTCTTTGAGGAAGTGTTTTTTTGTTTGTCTAGTAGGCGTTTGTGTATAATAATATTTTAGTTTTTTTAAACCCGTTAATTTTTTAATTTCATGATGAATTTTTATGAATCTCGTATGAGCTTTTGGGTTTGTTTTAGAGTTGTTTTTTTATTTGCTAGAAATACTTAATATTACTGTTTTTGTCTAGATATCAGGCCTCCAGTCCCCAAATTCAAGTACCTCTCCGGTGCCCAAAATCGTAAAAAGAAAATACTAATGTGGGTGAAGATGATGATGCTAATGTTAATCCTAGTATTGATATTTTTTATCCTATAAATTGGGATGGGCAATCCTAACTTGATTAATGAATTGGTTAAGAAAGGTCCAAAAAGATATTTGACTTCGATAAGGGTCTCGTGGATAAACATGGAAGATGATTTTCTAGAGTTAGGTATACTGGAATTCTATCTAATAGAGAGACGTGTGTAGAGAATGGTTAGTGTATTCGTATTATGGTTTTTTTGATATATATAATCGATGAATTTATATTATAAAAAGGAGGCCCAAAATCTATCTCGCACGAGACCTAAATTTTTTTTATCATTCTCGGGGACGGGCCTGACCATACCACCTTCATTGATTGGTAATAATTAGAAAACAACACCCTGAAACCAACTAAAACTCTACTTCCTAACTAATAGGAATTATTGAAGAAAAAGCTTCTTTCTTTAATAAGCAATTATATGTTTAGCAATGAAGGCAATCACAGAATGGATATGTAATTACGTAACTAAATCAGAGACATCAAACAATCAACAAGATCACCATGCGATGACCATAGACAAATGCAATATTCTGATCGGTAAACTTAAGCACATAATAAACAAATCCTTACTAAAATTACCTAAAGTAAACTGAAATCTACAGTTTTAACATAACAAAATCAAGCCTCATAAATCCTAACTAAAATTATAAACACAATCAATGAACTATACCTTATTTTAAACAAATTTAGATATATGCAGATGCAATTTGAAGAATGGAGAGAGAGAGAGAGAGTTCATGAAAGCCATATTAAAGGTAAGAGGGAAGATAAAATTAATGAAATTTTTTAAAGGAAGAAAATGAAAGCACTATACATTATTAGGAGCAGTGACGAATCCAGAAATTTTTTACAGGAGGTGCGCTGTTTTTAGATGCTCTAATTTCATAGTCGAATATAAAAAAATTCGGTTGATTGGACGATTCAGCTCAGTTGACTAACGGTTCGGGTTAAGGATAGAGACTTTATACTTGATACAGCTTATAGTAATTGGAATGTTCAAGACTTCACTATACACTTTAAACAAAATGGAAGTAAAATATTTTCTTTTTGCAATTGTAATACAAACACAAGTTTTCCTCAACCACTTTCTAAAAGTTGAAAGCTATTGTCAAATAACAATATATAAAAACAGTTTAATCTGAGGTAACTTGATTGTTACTTTTTGTTTGTTATTTATTTTTTTATTTGATGAATATGATCATAGATTAGACATTCCATTGGAGTATATAACTAATATTGCAGCAATAGCAAGAATGTTTTCATTGGATAACCATTGTCACTGTGCCACAGACTCACAGCGTGATCTCACTTTCAGGTCCTCTCACGGCTTTGGGTTAATGTTTGAAACCTCAAAAACATTAAAACCCCGCTTTGGGTTGAAAAAGTAAAAGGAAAAAAGAAAGGAAAAAAAAAACGATCAGGTTCAAGAATCGAACCTGGGGCATGCATGTTTTAAACCAATGCCTTAGCCACTTCACCACTTTTCCAAATTAATTAGAGGGTGCACTTCAATTATATAAGGGGGTGCACTCCAAATCTTATATATGGCACTGCGTTATTATTTCGAAACTCAGGGGGTTCCGTGCACCCTCTAGTTCCAATGTAAATCCGCCCCTGGTTGAGAGGGAGCCTTAATATCTTAAACAACTACAGTTTTTTTTTTATAAAAGACGCTACTTACAATAAGTTCAATAAACAACACTATTTTTCTCTTATTTAAAATGGTTTTCAATGGTGGGAGGGACCTCAAAACTTTCAACAACGCTAATAAACAATGTTAGTTTTTTCTTATCTACAACGGTGGGAGGGAACCTCCAAACTTTAAACAACGCTAGTTTTCAATAAACAACGCGTCTTTTCAAATAAGTACAATAAGCAATGCTATTTTTACAACGATATTCAGTTGTGATGGAAACTTCAACATTTTAAACAACATTAGTTATCAATAAACAAGGCTACTTTTCGATAAGTTCAAGGCTAGTTCCTTCTTATTTACAACGAGTTTAGAAAATTGTACTTTTTAAAAACGATGGATTACATCCTATTCAACGATTAACCTTCATACCGTTATAAAGCATTTTTATTACCGGTGTTAATAGATGTTTTTGTAGTAGCGATATCCCTAATCTTTAGATATTCGAACTTTGATTTGACTGTCTTTGGCGTTGACTCCATCTCTCTTTTCAACACCAACAAAACAATTCTTCAAAGTATTCCAAGTTCCTTTAACTTTGGCAAACCAAGAAAGTTGCAACACGAGCTCTTTCGGCAAAGCTTGAAACAAATATGCTATATGTTGCGTATTCAAATTTACACAACGAAGAGATAATCAATTATGAAGTTAAGACTGTGATTTGATTGATTCAATAGAATGACTACTATGAGAAATCAAAACGATAACATAGAGGGAGATGGGAAACATATTCTAGAAAGAGACAATTTCTACCAATTTTAATGTCCTATCTTCTGTTGTTATCGTGCTTTTTAATTATCATGATCCGTTCAACTCGATGGGACATATGAATTAGGCTACTTAAGGCTTAAGAGCTGGGTCGGTTCACAACGCTATCACCATATTGTTCTTCTTTGTATATGTTTGTGTTTCTGGTTCGATTTACTCCCAAAGTCCATGGAAGTTGAGAATCAGTTTGATCTACACAGCCCAACTTGTGCAAACAGTAGTAACTTGATACGATATAGGCATAGACCAGTGGTATATTGGCATAATATTTATAAAACCATCTTTATAGTTTTTTTAATAGCATTTGTAATTACCCACAATACCCGCGTGAGTTTTTCTTAGACGGGATTCTAACCGTCCATGTTAATTTCACGCTTCAAATTGACTCATCCATAAACACCATCAATTAATAAAGAAACCACACTGTAGAAAAAACCCCCTTGTGTTAGAACTTGAAACCATAAAGATCAGTCACAAGTCTTCTATTACACCACACTAGTGAATGGCATACCGCCTTTATAATACTTAACTCGCCTTGTCATCTTGAACAAGACGCCACTGTAGACATTCCTGACAATCAAATCTATCTTTCAACCTCGATTTCAGATATCGATCAAAGGTATTATTATCAGATCATTATGAAGTTTCGATTCCCCCCCAGTTGCATGTGTTCTTTTTTTGGCTTTTCTGATTCATGTATGAAGCTTTTAAGATTTCGTTCGTTGATTCATAAATTTGGTCGACATCGTATTTTGTTAATTAGCGTTTTTATTTGGTGTTACTCTACTAAGTTAATATCCCTCCCAATATAGTTTTGAGTGCTTTTAGAAACAAGCGCTGTAATTTGTTTTTAAAATTAGGGTTCAGCTTAAACATGGTGCGTTGATGATTAGGGATTCTTGATTTGATTTTTTGGTGTATTCAGGTTTGAAGGGCCAGCTGAGGATCTTTCTGGTTGTCAAAGTCCAAATGTCAGACCGCATACCATTTGAAATCCAAGTGGAAATCATGTAAAGGCTTCCTGTCAAATCTCTGATTCAATTCCGATCCGTCTCGAAGACATGGAAGTCTCACATTGACAGGTCCGAGTTTGTTATGCGCTATAGCTCCCAACAGAAACATATATTTGTAAGATATCGAGCTTCTGATTATAAATCAAGATATGTCTCAGTTGTTGATAATCATACTACCCCCTAAACAGAGTTTCCATGACTCCTCCCCCTTGCTTTTTGCTTGACCAATGTGGATATTATTATATAATCGGTTGTTGTCATGGATTGTTGTGTTTCTATGCTGTTGCTGAAGTTGGGGGCAGGGCTGTTCTTTGGAACCCGTCAACTAGAAGAGCGTATGACGTTGTTGTGCCTAATGTGGCGGATGGGAAGGTTTATGATACTGTTATTGGTTTTGGGGTTTGTCCAGTTACTAAGGACCCTAAGATGATTAAGATTACATATGTTGAGTGTCGCGCTAAATTGAAAAGTATAAGAAGTATCCCTTTTTAAGTCGATATTTTTAGGTTAAGCACAGGGACGTGGAGAAGTTTAGAAAGAAATCTCCCCTGTAAATCGGTTTACTTCCATAATGAGGAGCATATTTGCTATTCGGTTGAAATAGATGGGATTGTGTATTGGCTTGCGACAGATCGGATGACCGTAGATGGTGGACCTTGTCAGCTGATTATTTCATTTGATATTACTAGGGAAGAATTTGGAGAAATAAACCTCCCAAATGGGTTAGCCCAGTCTCAACGTTTTCTTACCTTATCTAAAGCAAAGAGAGTCTCTTGTTCTGATTGAATTTGTTGAAGAGCCAAATAGAATGGTGTTCAATTTATGGGTGATGGAGGGTGTTCTATTTACACAGCTATACACCTTCAATGTTAACACAGAAGATGAAGCACATATAATGGGATTTAGGAGCTGTGAACCAATAATTGAACTTATAGAAGATGATCGTGGTGAACTTGTTGTTTATGAGCCACACTCAAATCAAATGGATAATCTTCGTTTTGATGGAGTGTCATATTCATATTCCGTGCAGCCTTACATGGAAACTCTATTGCTTCATGATCAGCCACATCTTACAGTTCCTACTTCATGAGGGCATCGCCTCATTTCATAATGGGTGTTTCGGAAACTGGATATTTGCTTTTAGTGACTAGAATGTTGCAGCCTGCTTTTAAAGGTGCAAGAGCTTGTAGGTGTTTCTTTGTTCAGCACTTTAATCATTTATGCTTTGTCTTTCTTGTTTAAAAAAAGTTTGATGACTGGGTTCAAACTTCTTCTAACTAACAGGAAATTAAACACCAATACTTAGACATGATTACAAAAGAAATCATATAAACATCTAAAAGAAAAGAATCAAAATATCAAATGTCTACTGAAATCAATCTTGGATTTCTCGATCTTGACAACACATATTAGGGTCAATGAATCCACTGTTATGAAAAGTTTTGAAGGTCAATTTACAGTTGGCCACAACATTGATTGTGCTTCTTCTTTACTTTGGTTAATTTAATTTTGTATGGCCATCTAACAGTCAATGGATGGTTCAACGTGGTGCTCTGATGTAGTCCTTGTTTTGGTTTTGAATTAGGATTCAGACGGATGATGTGTTGATGTTGTAGCATCAACCATGGACTTAATTTTTTCTTTACCTTGTGTGGTACCTTAGCAAAGCATATAAACTTTATGGTCAATCCTAAGTCAATTGATTGGGGAGTTGTAAATACTCGTGCTAAGTGGGGAGTGCTCGAACATGATAAATTATAAAAAAATTAATTTTTGAGAGATTAATTTCACTAATATTCATAACAACATCGAAGTAATTCAACAAAATTAAATAAGCAAAAGTACATGTACAGTTGCACAAGTAATCAGTTTTTCTAAACACATTAACAATTTCAGTTGCAATCAATTACTGTGGAAACAGAAGTAAATTGTGGTTTTATTTGCAGATATTAACTTGCAGACATAATCAACCATTTGCTAAGCCACTTGTAACATATAAAACATGTGTTAATGATGAAAACAAATTAGAGTAGAAAGATTTGGTGAGTTTAGATGTTTCTACACAATACAATAGCACTTATGATATGATATGATATGCTCCATGGGGCTCTTCAACTTGAAATGACTATCGTATGTGTAAGCTCGAAAAGAAGGCAGTTGCCGGAAAGATTTAGTTGAGATGCCGGATCATACTCAGTGGACGTATGCAAGTAAAAATGAAAAGCGTACTTAAACTTTTTGAAACAAAAACGTTAGAGTTGTCTTGTTCGAATTATATGATAGAACATGAGGTGTATGTTGAAATTATGAAAATTGGTGATAACCTAAAAAAAGATTAGGATGATGAGAAACAAGTTTTTTCATACAAAATCATGATATCATTAATATCTTTAAGATCGATGAAAGATTGGATAATTTTTTTTTACCTTATCGTTAACTTAATAAAATGATTTATGGTTTGATTTTGTTTTGTTTTTCTCTCATGGATTAAAGGTTAGGTTTGAGTTATGATACATGGTTTGAACTAGATTTATAAAGAAACTGTCTTACAAAAGACGTGTTTAAAATTTTTTTGTGTGTGTAAGGCCCCGGTCCCAATGCCTCACTTTACCGTTGGATTTACTCATAAACACAATTCTAAATATCAGAGTTAATTAAAAATTTCGCGGAATATAAAACTTTCATTAATCATTACATATTAATTCATAACATGTCTTAAACAAATATCTTTGTCCCTCAAAATTAAAACATCATTTCATTAAAACGTCTCGAGTCTTCCGATGCCAGCTCCTTATTCTTCTTCCATGTGTCCTCCTCAAGCTAGCTGTCTCAGCTTACTCACCTGCGTGAATAATAAAAGTCAGCTACGCTGAGTGAGTTCTAGTTAATCAGACAATATACAATACATACACTTACCTTCATATATGCATCCGGAGATACATAGTAAATACTTTACTTACTACCTTTCTTTCATACATACATACATGCATGCATGCATGCATGCATGCATGCATACATACATACGTTCATACTTTATTACTTCCATACTACATACGTACTATCTTTTCTATCTCAGATATTATTAAGGTATGATCTCTTTCCTTTTCTATCTCAGGTATTATTAGGGTTTGATCCCTTTCCTTTTCTATCTCAGATATTATTAGGACATGATCCCTCTTTCCTTGTCTATCTCAGATATTATTAGGGTTTGATCCCTTACTTCTCTATCTCAGATATTATTAGGGTCTGATCCCTTTCCTTCACTTCAATCATACATACATCTCTTCACATGCCCTTTTCATGGAATACTTCCATACATACTTCTTATATCATTTATACACGTTCGCGTATCATACCCTTCATACATATATCATTCATACGTTTTCACATATCATATAGTTCATACATATATCATTCATTAACATTCACATATCATACATATACCTTTCATACACATTCATATTTCATATACATACATTCATTGACAATACGTGCAATATCCGACGGTCGTTCCGTACCCACAAGCTTTCGTTCACATTCAAGATATATTATTTATCACATAAATCATATATGGCATACACTTACCATTTAAGGTAAGTGTATTAACTATCAAATCGAGTATGCATACAACCCCGAAAACATAACAAGGAAATGGCGCTAGAAACTCACCTGGATCCTGTTACGCTCTCCGTTAATCGTTATCCCTTTCTTTAATTGAGCCTGGCTGACTGCACATTAAGTATATGCATCAATACTTGCCCTAATTATATTATTTAGGTTTAAGCCAAAATGGCTAAGTCTGGTCTACTCTAATGGCTCTACAAGGTATTGTATTCATAAGCATGGTCTTGTATTAGAATACAATTTACTTAGAATATAATTTTACCCTCAAACACTAATGTATTCAAATACTTTGTATTTGAATACAATGTGTTCCTTTCTTTCTTTCCTTTTGAAATCGATTACTTAAAACTCGCTTAATCTTTCTTTCTCCTTTTCTGTATTTGAATGAAGGTTACTTAGAATGCATTTTTGTATTCAAACAATATGGGTTCAAAGGACATGCAATCACCCAACATACTCTGTATTCGAATACATTGGTGTATTCGAATACATTAGTGTATTCGAATACATTTTTGTATTAGAATACCTGATGTATTTGAACGTTCACTTTTCATTCGAGCCCTCCATGTATTCGAACAGGCCGTATGTATGCGAGTCTAACGTGTATTCGAACATATTTCTTGTATTCGAGTTCCATATTGTATGCGAGTCTTTTAATGTAATCGAATGGCATATTGTATGCGGGTATCATGATGTATTAGAGTCCTTACAATGTATGCGAGTATCATGATGTATTTGAATTCATGGTTATATTCAAATTGCACCATGTAATCGAGTCATGTATATGTATTTGAACTATATACATTTATTCGAGTCATCCATTTGTAATCGAATCAAGTATTGTATTCAGATGACTCATTGTAATCGAGTCCACATATTGTATTCGAACGTGTTGTATGTATTCGAGCCTTTCATTGTAATCGAGTTTACCAATGTATTCGAGTATGGTCATATATGCGAACGAGCTGTTACTGTTCATTTCTTTTATCTCCTTTATCAAAGGGTATTTTAACATCTATACATCTATCGTGGTATTATGTTAACCATTAAACGTTTCTATAACTGTGCTCGGCTAAGACTTAGCCCTTTTTATCCATAAAGTTCGAACCCTTATCATTTTCAAACCTGTTTTTGGCTTGATCTAGGCCGTGCATCAATAAAGTTTCAACCTTTATTGCTTACAATCCATTTTAACTAGATCTAGGGTTTTTGTCATGAAGCGCATACACTAACAAATCGTTAAGTCCATTTTAAACATCAAGTTTACATTTTTATGGTATAACTACACCCGATTTACTATCCTACTAAGTTTCATCCAAAACCGACCTTGTTTACCCGTCCTTTTCACAAACCGAACACTACTCGTTTTATCCGAAATGAACCAACTAACCCGTTTACTATCAATTTAATTAATTTATCAATAATCATGACCCGATCTATCATCCTACCAATTTTCATTCGAATCCGTTTATAAAAAGTAAGCCTTTTTAACAAAAATATACCTTTGAGGTTTTTGTTTGAAATAACTCAAGAGGCCCAAAACCATATCAAACGAATTCCGATTTGAGTGATTCAAGCGGCCACAGAACCTACATGTCCCGATCTACAAACCCATAAGCTCTCATTCACCATAAACCGCCGCTACAGTCTCCAGAACAGCCGAACAGTCGCCGGAATCTTCACTTTTGAGCTTCTAGGGTTTTGCTGATAAAAACCAGACTTCTAGACCTCTGATCAAAGATCTAATAATTGGAAATCCTCATTTATATACCATGAACAATCAGTTAAAATTTGAGACCGATCCGACGGTTAGATCTCCAGGAATCTTTGTGTCTTTGTGGGTGGTTTTCTCAGAAATGGGAAATGGAGAAGTGTGTGTTTTTGATGGTGTAAGATATGGTGTAGAGATGTATGAAAATGGAAAGGATTAGGGTTTTAAGGGGTATTTATACTCCATTAATCCCATGGATCTTAGGCGCATCTTTCCTTTTTGGTCCATAATTAATTATATCTAACTAGCCTAATTATCCTTCCATCTTTATTATTTTATTATTTCTCTACTAACTCAAGCAAACTTTTCCACCATAACTAAATAATTGTTGGGCCATAATTTGGTTAGACTGACGCATATCAAAGGCCATGACATGATCAAGACCAAAGTGACATAAATGAAGACGAGTTGAAGAATTGCATTATGGTTATGATGATGTAGTACCGAAATCCCTATGGATTTCGGTTGGGCTTGGGCTTTTTTGGGCCAGGTTGTTTTGGTTTCCCTATATATAGATAACATGTATAGGGTTTATTGTTGGTGGTTGAACACTTTGAGAGCTACCATCTAGAGAGAAAAATACCGATTTTGGGTAATCTCATGTATTAGACGATTTACTAATATAATTGTGTGCATTTGGAGTATTATCGTGTTTATTATATTCATGTTCTTCATTTATCTCGTTCTTGAATCACCACGATGTTAGGATTCCGCACTAACATCATGTTCGAGTTGATATCATATTGTAGTGATCCAGATTCGGGACATACAATTGGTATCAGACCCTTAGACCTATTCAGGCTCGTTATTTTGATATCAACAGATTCAAAAGATAAAGGTTTGGTGGGCTTGTTATTTTCCGGCGAGTTGCTGATTAGAGAAGAAGAAGAGAGTAATTTTGGTAGAGATTTGGTCAATTTTGAAACAAAGTTTGAATCCCTTAATTTACGGGATTCAGTTGGTTACAAATCTGAATTAATTAATTCAGATCTCGGCTGAAATTAGGAGTTCTCGGCCATTGACCAAGAGTTTTCAGTGTATTCGGCCAAGTTTGTTTCTTTGTGTTTTAAAAAACAGCGTTTTCGGCCAAAGACTAGTAGTTCTCGGTCATTATTCTGGGTTTTTGGTCATCCTTAGTTTTCAGCCAGATGGTGTTCTCTGTTGGTGTACTCTTGTTCTCGGTCAAACTTGTGGGTTCTCGGTCAAGAATTGTTCTCGGTCAACCTGTGTTCTCGGTTGACTTGATTTCCATTGACTTGATCTGTTCGCTATTGACTTAATCTGTTCTCGGTTAGAGTTCTCAGCTAAAACTTATGAGTGCTCGGTCAAAGAAGTAGTTCTCGGTCAACTAGGGTGTTCTCGGTCATCTCGGTCAGATTGTTTTCGGTCAAACTTATTAGTTCTCGTAGTTCTCGGTCAAAGTCAACGAAAATCAAGGGTTCTTGGTAAAAAAAGATTAATTTGGCAGGAAAATTTTTCTTGAACGAAAATTTTCCAGAATACTCCTTATAAGCGAGACTTCATTCTTGAAAATTTTGGCGAAAACAATTTTTTTCGGGTGATTTTCGGTGAATTTTTGGCGGGAAAATCGGAAAAATTTGTCTTGAACGAAATTTTTCCTAGACGCTTCTTTTGAGTGGGCATCTTTCTTGAGAATTTTGGCGATCATATTTTTTCAAATTTTTTTTGGCGGGAAAATCATATTAATTCCTTTAATTGCTCAACGGATTCTCCACAACCCATCTCAATGTTTGGAAGTACTCTTAATCAATCTGCTCCCTCACAAGTAGTATTTCAGAGTTCTTCTATAGAGGTAAGTTTTCAGTCATGTTCTCAAGATTGCGTTGATAAAACTAATTTATATAAGCTCCACAATGATAACTTGATTAGAGACATGGAAAGAGTAAAATCTGAAAACTTTAAACTTAAGAAAAATGAAAAAGCTTTCCTAGACAAAATAGAAGCACAAAAAAGGACATCTCTAAGCTTAAGTCTTATTTCAGTATAAAAAGTTGTCACAAACTTGATGCCAAACAGGAAATCGTTGAACTAACTGCTAAACTAGAAATTCTGAATCTATCTAGTAAATTTGAAAGGGCTGAACTTGATTTCAAAAAATTCTAGGGTTCCAGTAAAGTAGTTAATTCCATGATTGAAAATCAGTTATGGTGGAAAGAGAATGAGGGTGAGGGTATAGGATATAGTCAGGTACCCCCACCATACAATGACAACTATACTAGTCTTCCTCTTACCAAAGAGCAGGAAGAAAAAGTAAAAGACATGAAGTATGGTAAACAGGTTCAATCTAAAATTGTTGGATCAGGATCCCTAGAGGAAATCAAGCCTGTTTTTAAATGTGTGAACAATTTTGATGCCTCTACTTCGTGTGCAGATATAGTAAATGATGTTGCTTTTGATAGTAAAGGGGTTCAGGCTAGTGAAAATGAATCTTATTCTAACGTGTCATCAAACTCAGATGACACCATAACACAAAATTGTACTAATAATAACACACAGAGTTGTGCAACAAAGGGAAGACACCTAAGAAATCAGCACAACAAGGAAAGTCTCGTCCTCATAGAACCTTCGAATCTCCATGTGTTGATAAATCATTGGGTGCTATTTATATTAAGAGGCAAACATGTTACCATTGTGGCACGCCAGGACATATAGCCAGAAACTGTGTTCATCGTCTATATGCTCCCTATTACAAGCAAAATTAGAAGCCTGCACCAAGGGGCAAGAAAAATGGAAAAACCTTTCTTAAGAAGGAATTCCAACATGAGGTAAGTGCTTCCGTTGACATTAGAAGAAGGATGAAGGCATGTTTCGTCTGCGGGAATGGCGGGCATTTGGCAAAGGAGTGTCACTACCGTGCTGTTAATAGACAAGCTTCTCAAGTGAAAGGTAATAGGTTTCAACCGAATCCAGTGGTTAAACAAAATGCTTATTTTACAAAACCACTAGTATCTGTACAATGGGTCACAGATACTCAAGGATTCAAAATTAATATGACAAGTTTGCACTCAAATGATTTAGAAACTGTTAAAAGAAAAATAAATTTTCAGAAGTCAAAAAGTGTTGAGAGTTCTAAGAATTCGAATTCGAATTGCTCCAATCCAAAATCTGTTCTATCAAATTTCACTAAATCAAGACAGACTTGGAAACTTAAAACTCAACAAACGGAATCTGTATTAACAAATGATTCTGTTCAAGATTGGAAAGATATGAGTTGGCAAGAGGTCACATATGTTGATGCTCAAGGGAACCCCAAGACATTTATGACTTGGGTTCCTATGTCCAACTAATCCCGCTATGCGTGTAGGAACAACCACAAATTCATTGTTTATTAAATGGGTTGTTCCAGGCACATGACATGGCAAATATCCATTGTTTTAAAATCTTTAAACTATAAAGTGGATTATTTGTTGCAGGACGGGATTTTAGGGTGATAGAACGTTTTTAATTTGCTCTCTAAGTGTGTAGGAACAAATCAGGGAATACATTGCATATTTAAAAAGCTTGTTCCAGACATTCAACTCGCAAGGATACAGAATCTCAAAACAAGCTTATTCTTAGGGGGAGATTCTCACAAATGGGAAAATGATGACTTGAAGATAAAAGGTAACCGTATCACTTTGGTACGAAAGATTGATCAGTCAAAAAGATTTTAAAATTTTAAATTTTTAAAAAAATACAACATATGTTCAAGTATAGTTTTTTATTTTGTTTTATTTCAAGATGTGAAAATGACTTGATCGTACATGAGAAATGAGAGTACATCAGCTGGCTAACTATCACACTTCATCTTATTTTATTATTAAATACTACGTTTCGAGAATTGAGTTTTTTTGAGGTTAAATTTGTACATAAAAGTTTTCCCTTCGGACAAAATTTTTGCACAAATTTAGGGGGAGAAATTTAAAAAAAAAAAAAAATTCAAAAAGAGTGTGTGTGTGTTTTACTATTAAAACTTTATTAAAAGGTCACTTATTCACTTTCGCTTAAAATCATGTCGGCTGCTCAAGTTTGAAGAACATATACTTGTATATGTTTGGTCCGGTGATCTACTTGTAGATTCACAGGATAGCCATTTATCTAAAGACTGAAAGCATCTGGGGCGATTGTGATGTGTTTTTATGTTTTGAATTCTTTCACTTAAAATTATGTTGGTAATTCCAAGTTGGAGGGACACGTATTCTCATATGTGTTTTGGTCCTGTTAACCACTAGTGGTCATACGGGATAGCCATTTACCTGAAAACTGAAGAGTGACCGGGGTGACTGAGTTCTTAACATGTGTGTCTTCTGTAAACCGTCCTCTGGGAAGTGATATGATTATTCAGTTAATAGCATTTTAGAAGCTTCAAAATATTTTTAAATGAAAATTGATCCAACCTTTGGAAAATGATAGATAAATTGTTTTTGTGTGCCTAACGGGTGAAGTTATTAAGCTTAAAAGGCTCTAGAACAGTCATTGATTTGTATGGTAGTTTTCCATGATGCGTAAAAGTTGAAGTGATATAACTAAATATGCTAAACTTACTATGGAGAGTCATTTTGAAGAAATGTGCATGTCTCCATATACATCTCTCTGAAGGATAGGCAGAAAAGCAACTACCCAGTCATACACGAGCCTGTTAATGTCTTGATTAACAAAAATATTTTGCTATTATGTTTACTTTTATAAAAATAAAAAATAAAAAAAAATATAATATATATATATATTTTTGTTGTGAGTATGTATATAATTTGTGCTGTTAAAAACTTGTTATTTCAAAAGCTTAAAGGGTCAAACTAGAACTACAGAGATGGGGGCACACAAGTAAGTCCTGTCATGTCTCGAATGCAAAGCCTGTAAGTCCAATGGCTTGTAAGTCCAATGTTCAACCTTAAAGCTTAAATTCTTGTTCGTTTATCTATAAAAATCTTTTGATCACGAACTGGGGTTTGGAGTCAAATTGGGATGATCTAGGGAAAACCAAATACGCTTTGAGAAGAGATAGGAGGCATCACAGATCCATGAGTGATGTCCATCTAAGCTTTATGCCGAACTGAACCTAACTCATATCACTGATTCAATGAAAATCATGTTGTGTTCGTTATACCTGCTATCAACCTGTTTCTTTATGTCATAATGACGCTGAACATAAATCTTTGTTAAAACACCTTAATCAATAAGATTCCATGTTTGGATCTTTTCATAAAGGCGTCAGTTTTATCAAAACTGAAATTTGATCCCAAATTTTTGCCAAATTACAAGAAGACCGGGTGATTAAATTTGTTTTATTTGTTGTTTTTGGTTTTAATTTATTTCATTTATTTTATTTTTTTCTTCTTGATTACTCTTGTCGAAACAAATGTGTTAAGAAATCGTTTTAAAGTTTGTTTTAGCTGTTATCTTCAGCTCATGAAATCTGATATCGGTTATTGTGTTATAGTTGGTTTAGTTGGTATGATCTCATCTCAAGTATTTTCAAGAAAATCATAAAAATCAGAAAAATAAAAAATTACAAAAAATTATGTCTGTCTTATTTTGAATCATTTAATTGTTTTCAAAATATTTTGGTTGATCGTTCTTTTAAAGTTGATTGTTCTTTCAAGACTTATTTCTTGCAACGGAAGCATATGAAGTATCTCAGATTCAAATTGGATGATGCTGTCAATAAGGGGGAGATGGTAGAGTATTGGATGCAGATGCTGAAGTTGCTGATCATGTTCAAGTAAAGACTCTGAAGGTTTTGAAAGCATCAGTCTAAGGGGGAGATTGTTGGGCCATAATTTGGTTAGACTGACGCATATCAAAAGGCCATGACATGATCAAGACCAAAGTGACATAAACGAAGGCGAGTTGAAGAATTGCATTATGGTTATGATGATGTAGTACTGAAATCCCTATGGATTTCGGTTGGGCTTGGGCTTTGTTGGGCTAGGCTGTTTTGGTTTCCCTATATATAGATAACATGTATAGGTTTTATTGTTGGTGGTTGAACACTTTGAGAGCCATCATCTAGAGAGAAAATACCGATTTTGGGTAATCTCATGTACTAGACGATTTACTAATATAATCGTGTACATTTGGAGTATTATCGTGTTTATTATATTCGTGTTCTTCATTTATCTCGTTCTTGAATCACCACGGTGTTAGGATTCCGCACTAACATCGTGTTTGAGTTGATATCATATTGTAGTGATCCAGATTCGGGACTTACAATAATATATTAAATATTATTCTTAGAAATTTAAGGATGTTACAAGTCTACCCACCTTATAAGAGGTTTCGTCCTCGAAACCGGCTTAGTCCTTATAAAAGGAATACTTCCTGTATTCACATCATTTATTTAGCTTCCTGTCTTACCGTTTTATCCTTAGCCTTACAATCAATGAGTGATGTTAATTAATTTTAGCTTTCTTAGGTAGATTGTCCATGAAGTCCTTGATGATATGCTTCCTTATCCATACTTTGCAAGTCCCCATCATTTCCTTACGCATGATCTTCTCTCTTGTCCTTCAAACGGAAACATTACACTTACACAACACTTAGCTATGGATGACCCTTCTATCCAATTACAACTTTTATCAAAAATACCGATTTGCAATATGTTTAAAACATATTAATTCCAAAAAGGAAACTTTTCCAGTTTCTCCTAAAGGATTACTTCTTAAAATCCCTTGTCTATTCCTTGAGATAGAACACTTCTTGCAATTCTTAAGCACATCCATTGTATAACTTGTCGGAAACTCCTTAAGTTACCACTTAAACCTTCTTTCATTCTCAGCTCTGTATCAACACATAAGGTTCATGAGTTATAGTTGTCTAAGGTAGCTTGATCATGAAATACATGGTGATACATCTTCCCTTTCTTGACTAATCAAGTCTCACCTTGTACTATGAATCCATTGTTGTTTGCTGCTGCACATCAGGCTGTCTGATATATCAAAACCAATCGTCTTAATCAACTTCCTTTCCGTGCATGTCTTGACCTTCATAGGCATTTGCAATACCATTTTGTTTTTATCATTCTAGATGACTCCTTTCTTATGATCACATGATCATCTGCCACAACACTAATCATTCGTGTTAAGACTCAATTCAAATAAACGTATGTCTAAACCATATCTACGCTTTCCTTGCATGTCTTTATATCTTTCGTCCTTGGTTTCTAGCATCCTCTTGCTGTGTGACTTTCGGCTCCACATTCGTAACACTTGTGGTTGTTCTTATATGTGTAGCCAAAGTATCATGTCTATCCACAGCTGTCACATACCCTGGACTCATCTTCATTTGAATTCTACTTAAGCGTTTCACTTTCATTAGTATATGCCTTCATTGTAACCGAAATCTTTCCTTTTGATGCTTCGATGTAAACTCAGTATCTAGACTTATAACCTTCACCTAGGATTTGGCCTCGAATATATCCAAGACGTGAAATCCTCAGGCGACCAAATCTGATTTTCACATCATAATTATTATCCTTCAATTCTCGGTGTAACTAGAGAATTCATTTCTTTTTTAATCTTGCTCTCATCCTTTATAACTTTTAACTGTACCTCGTGGATCTCGCTCATGCAATCCAAAGTACTAACTAATTTATACGACTCAATTGTCGTGATAACCTCTCCACCTTTACGACTTAGTGCGTCAGTGACCTCGTAAGCCTCTCCAGGATAATACTTGTTTTCACAGTCATAATCCTTTATCAGCCTTACCCATCTTCTTGTCTCGTATTCCGTTCTTTCTACTTGAAGAGATATCCAAACTCCTATGACATGTATTAATGGTACACCTCGAAAACCAAGCATACGACTACTCTTTCTTCAGCGTTTTCAACACTTTTCTCAAGTGTTCAGCATGGTTGGACTTATCAAAACTATCGTCTTTGAAGGCAATGAAATATTGGATGACATGCCCTATTCATCGTAACCATAAATGCTACTTGAGCATGCGTCTATCCAAACGATATCACAAGAAATTCATAGTATTCATATCGCGTCTGAATTGTTGTCTTAGGGAAGTCTGCCTCTTTCACTTTCAACTGATGATAGCTTGCTCTGAGATCTATTTGCGAGGACCCACTCGCACCTTGAATTTGATTAAACAAATCATCCATTTGTGGCAACGAATATCTATTCTTCACAGTAAGCTTGTTCAACTCACTATAGTCTATGCACATTCTCGTACTCCCATCCTTCTTCTTAACAAATAACACTGGTGCGCCCCACGAGGAAACACTCGGTCTTATAAAACCTCTATCGAGGAGTTCTTGTAGTTGGGACATCAGTTCTTTCATCTCGGATGGCGTTAGATGGTAATGTGTTTCCGTGACAGGCTGGGCTCCCGGTACTAAGTCTATCTGAAATTTTATCTCTCGCTCCGGTGGCAACCCCGGTAGATCCTCAGGGAATACTTCTGGGTAGTCATACACTATAGGAACATCTTTTACTTCCTTAGCCTCGGCCATAGCTTTGAAAACATACGCCAGGTAGGCACCGCACCCTTGCCTTAACAATCCTTCGGCTTTTGTCATCGAAATGACATTTAGCCCTGAACTTTCTTTATCACCATAAACCATCACCGCACAACCATCCAAAGACTTTAACCTTATTATCCTACTCTTACACACTATTTGAGCTTCAAACTTAGATAACTAATCCATTCCCAAAACTACATCGAACCCTCATAGGGTCATCACATACAGGGTAATAGGAACTCACGTCCCTCTGACTCTATCTTACAATCCTTAACCATTCTCATTATTTTAACGAAAATATCGCTAGTGGTCTCTTCCGTAAAGTCTTAGGTACACAACTACATTCTTCTTAGCGTCTTCTTTCATATTCGCTACACCATGTAGTCTCGTCCTTTCATTCCATTTTATTTAGGATGCCTCGACATTCACTCGTCCCTCTCGATCATCTCTGCTTTTATCATCATTCTCTTTGTTACTCACGATCCCAGCAAGTTCCTTTATGGAGTTAACCATTGCAGACATACTACATTTCTTGACTCATTCTAGTTGGCTTATCTCTGTTTCTTTGACGTTGCTTCCACTTGGACTTCCCAGTTTAGGCTGCCTTTGATGCTTCAGCGAACATTGTTGGCATTGTAGTGCGAAACAATTTAGCAACTCCATTAATATTTGACTACAACCTCCAAGCGTGATCCTTCTTCATTACTTCCTAAAGTTGAAGTCTTACTGCTTTCGTATATTGCTTTGTCACCTTCTTCAAAAAGGGTGTCTGGTTGGAACGTGTCTTACCACAACGTCCAGTATGACCTCCTTTGTATCGGTCATCTATCTTATCTCTAAGAAAACACAAACGTTATCACTCTAGGAATTATTAAGCACATTATTCGTAAGGTAAGTAGTTAATGACAGTGGCCAAGTGTAATTAACTCTTTACATTACTCCTCAGGTTCTACGTACTTCCCTTTATGATTTCACTTGTGCTAGTTTCTACTTCTCACAAACTCATGTAAACAAGATTGCATAGAGGAACTCCCGAACATTTGTCAGATGTGTCGATATCAATGGTGACTCATTATTTCGATACATATAACCTACATTCTTATCCCTAGCAATTAAGCTAGCATACACATTCTTTTCCTAGAAATTAAGCTAGCATACACATTCTTTTCCTAGCAATTAAGCTAGCATACAAACATTCTTTCTTTAGAAATTAAGCTAACATCATATATTCTTCCACTTTCATTTAACATGCATGTACGTATATTTCTAAATCTTTACATGAACTTAATCGTGCAACTTACCGTTACCGAGCTTACTTGAGCGACACACAGCTTTTTTGAATTGGCATCTTCTTTCTTTTTCTCATTAGTCCCAATCTCTGTTCGAGTCTAAGCATGTAGGGTTCTTAATTCTCTCGAACTAATGCTCTGATACCAAATTGTAAGGCCCCGGTCCCGGTGCCTCACTTTAGCGTTGGATTTACTCATAAACACAGTTCTAAATATCAGAGTTAATTAAAAATTTTGCGGAATATAAAACTTCCATTAATCATTACATATTAATTCATAACATGTCTTAAACAAATATCTTTGTCCCTCAAAACTAAAACATCATTTCATTAAAACGTCTCGAGTCTTCCGATGCCAGCTCCTTGTTCTTCTGCCATGTGTCCTCCTCAAGCTAGCCGTCTCAGCCTACTCACCTGTGTGCATAATAAAAGTCAGCTACGCTGAGTGAGTTTTAGTTAATCAGACAACATACAATACATACACTTACCTTCATATATGCATCCGAAGATACATAGTAAATACTTTACTTACTACCTTTCTTTCATACATTCATTCATACATACATACATACATACATACATACATACATACACACACACACACACACACATACATACATACATACATACATACTTTATTACTTCCATACAATGTTGCAAAAGTCGCTAGGCGATGCCTAGACGGCCGATCCCCTTGGAGGGAGTACACGGAGTACTCGGGGAGTACTCGGACATGATAAATATAAAGAAAATTAATTTTTGGGTGATATATATATTTCAAATATCATAAGTTTACTAATAATTATAACAAAATAAGTGAATATCAATATAAGTAAGAGAAATACATTTTTAAATACAAATTTATTCTAAAAATTATTAATCATTAATTAAAAAAAATTATACCCGTTCTTTAACACTATAGAAATACGAATTATGTTGAATTTTTAAGTCAAAATATGCCCAAGTTAACCGACTAGATGTATTTCTGGCTGATGTTGACCACCTATGAACAATTTTTAGTAACCTTGTAGCGTACTCGGAGAGTACTCGGCCTTGTACACCTACTTTTACAACATTGCTTCCATACTACATACGTACTATCTTTTCTATATCAGATATTATTAGAGTCTGATCCCTTTCCTTTTTTATCTCAGATATTATTAGGGTATGATCCCTTTCCTTTTCTATCTCAGAGATTATTAGGCTCTGATCCCTCTTTCCTTGTCTATCTCAGATATTATTAGGGTCTGATCCCTTAGTTCTCTATGTCAGATATTATTAGGGTCTGATCCCTCTTTCCCTATCTATCTCAGATATTATTAGGGTCTGATCCCTTATTTCTCTATCTCAGATATTATTAGGGTCTGACCCCTTTCCTTCACTTCAATCATAATACATCTCTTCACATGCCCTTTTCATGGAATACTTCCATACATACTTCTTATATCATTTATACACATTCGCGTATCATACCCATCATACATATATCATTCATACATATTCACATATCATATAATTCATACATATATCATTCATAAACAATCACATATCATACATATACCTTTCATACACATTCATATTTCATATACATACCTTCCTTGACAATACGTGCAATATCTAAAGATCGTTCACGTACCGAAAAGCTTTAGTTCACATTCAAGATATATTATTTATCACATAAATCATATATGGCATACACCTACCATTTAAGGTAAGTGTGTTAACTATCACATCGAGTATGCATACAGCCCCGAAAACATAACAAGGAAATGGGGCTAGAAACACACCTGGATCCTATTACACTCTTCGTTAATCGTTATCCCTTTCTTTAACTGAGCTCGGCTGACTGTACATTAATTATATGCATCAATACTGCCCTAATTTTATTATTTAGGTTTAAGCCAAAATGGCTAAGTCTGGTTTATTCTACTGACTCAATAAGGTATTGTATTCATAAGCATGATCTTGTATTAGAATACAATTTACTTAGAATATAATTTTACCCTCAAACACTAATGTATTCAAATACTTTGTATTTGAATACAGTGTGTTCCTTTCTTTCTTTTCTTTAGAAATCGATTACTTAACACTCGCTTAATCTTTCTTTCTCCTTTTCTATATTTAAATGAAGGTAACCTAGAATACAATTTTGTATTCAAACAATATGGGTTCAAAGGACATGCAAGTACCCAACATACTCTGTATTCGAATAAATTATTGTATTCGAATACCTGATGTATTCGAACGTTCACTTTGCATTCGAGCCCTCCATGTATTCTAACAGACCGTATGTATGCGAGTCTAACATGTATTCGAACATATTGCTTGTATTCAAGTTCCATATTGTATGCGAGTCTTTTAATGTAATCTTACGACATTTTGTATGCGGGTATCATGATGTATTAGAGTCCTTATAATGTATGCGAGTATCATGATGTATTCGAATTCATGCTTGTATTCGAATTGCACCATGTAATCGAGTCATGTATATGTATTCGAGCTATATACATGTATTCAAGTCATCCATTTGTAATCGAATAAAGCATTGTATTCGGATGACCCATTGTAATAGAGTCCACATATTGTATTCGAACCCTTATCATTTTCAAACCTGTATTTGGCTTGATCTAGGTCGTGCATCAATAAAGTTTCAACCTTTATTGCTTACAATCCATTTTAACAAGATCTAAGGTTTTTGTCATGAAACTCAAACAATAACAACTCGTTAAGTACATTTTAAACATCAAGTTTACATTTTTATGGTATAACTACACCCGATTTACTATCCTACTAAGTTTCATGCAAAACCGACCTCATTTACCCGTCCTTTTCACAACCGAACACTACTCGTTTTACCTAAAACGAACCAACTAACCCGTTTACTACCAAGTTCATTATTTTATCAATATTCATTACCTGATCTATCATCCTACCAAATTTCATGTAAATTCGTTTATGAAAAGTATGCCTTTTTAACAAAAATGTACCTTTGAGGTTTTTGTCTGAAATCATTCGAGAGGCCCAAAACCGTATCAAACAAACTCCGATTTGAGTGATTCAAGCGCCCACAGAACCGTCTTGTCCCGATCTACAAACCCATCAGCTCGCCTTCGCTGGAAACCGCCGCTACAATCGCCGGAATCTTCACTTTTGAGATGCTATGGTTTTTTTGATAACACCGGACATCCCGACCTCTGATCGAAGATCTAATAATTGGAAATCTTCATTTATAAAACATGAACACTTAGTTAAAATTTGAGACCGATCCAACGGTTAGATCTCCGGGAATCTTTGTGTCTTTGTGAGTGGTTTTCTCAAAAACGGGAATTGGAGAAGTATGTGTTTTTGATGGTGTATGATATGGTGTAGAGATGTATGAAAATGGAAAGGATTAGAGTTTTTAAGAAGTATTTATACCCCCTTAAGCCCATGGACCTTAAGCCCATGTTTCCTTTTTGGTCCATAATTAATTATATTTAATTAGTTTTAATTATCATTCCATCTTTATTATTTTATTATTTCTCTACTAACTCAAGTAAACTTTTCCACCATAATTAAATAGTATATTAAACATTATTCTTAGAAATTTCGTAATGTTACAGTGTGTAGGGTCTGGTTACTCTATAAATGGGGAAAAAAAATAAGAATGTTGAGAAAGATTTATTGTAAAAAATAAAGACCTCAAAAGAAAAACTAATGAAAAATTAATAAAAAACACAACTCAATATTTAATTAAAAATAAAAAAAGTAAAACATAAAAATGTTTCATCGTTTTCATTGTTCTAAAAAAAAGAAAAAAAAAGAAAGAAAGAAGAAAAAGAAAAAGAGAAAACACAATGTTGAGTAAAATAGGTCATTGTGCTTTTTTATTTACCATTGTGTTTTTTATTTATTTTGGTAATTGATTGTGTTTTTTCTTTAACATTGATTTTTTTCCCTTAAAATTGTGTTATATTACTCAATATTGTGTTATATTTTGCAACTAGTTTTAGAGCCCGTGTAACACACTGAATGATCTAAATAATTAAGTTACAAATAAAACAATACATAATGTATATATAAAAATGTAGGGTAGAGATACTGTACGCTAATGCTTAACGTACGAGAGGTACGCGAGACGCTCAAAGGCAAAAAATAAAGGCAAAAACCTAAAACACTCAGAAAACGCTCACAAAAACTTAAACGCTAAGCTAAAAACCTAGAATGCCCAGAAAACGCTCAAAAACGGTCTTCGTGAAAAAAGTAAAAAATTGATCGATTAACGATCCAAAACTGTTTTTCGGTTAAAAAATGATTATTTGGATATGTATTGACGATTCCGAGATGTTGGGATGTGATTTCATGGATCGATTCGTGAAAAACGGGATTCGCGTACGTTAAGGATGAGTATTGGATCTTTTCACGAAAAATGCATCACATCTGTGCTTGAATCATTATACATAAACTGATTTTATTTAATATCACAAAATGAAATTTTTTCAAAAAAATAAAATAAATAAACTTAATAAAAAAATAATGCACGTGCAAAAATATACCCAAGAACACTCATCTATTGAAAATTTATTCTCGGTATCATATATGTCTAATTATAAGAAATTTGGTTATGAACCAATTTAGGAGAATACTTATCATATAATAATAGTTTTCAGCTATACCATGAAAAATATTTTGATAAGTTTAAGGGGCTTCTCGACTTTGCCAATTGATAACAAAAATAACAAGTTACCTGTAACAACTCGGTTTTACCAGTTTATATTACCCGACCCGTTTCATGTTCGAGAAATTTTATTTATAAAAATATCATGTTTATCGAGAAGATTTAATTATTGTTATATTATTGTTTAGTTATTTATAATTTATATAATTATAACTTTCATATTTTGACAAAATTAACCTAAACGAAAACTTTAACTCAAATTGCTTCCACCTTAAATCCCCAGGGACCATAACGTAAATACTATATATATTATTATATTAAAATTCTAACTCAGTAACCCATTTACCAAACACGATCCATTTCTTTAACCCGTGACCCGTTCACTTAGCTTGGACCTTAAACTTCGCTTCAAACCTGGAAACTGATTTATGTATCATGATTCTCTTGCCTAAATCGTCCTCGCCGACATCGTTAATTAAGAAAACAAAATCAAAACTTATACGTATTAATGTTTTATCAAAACCGTCTTTACCCGTTCGTGTATATTCAAGGTAACTGTAACGATTCCGACGAAACCAGGTATACCCTAACCGGTAGACGTTAGTTACGTCATATGTAATGTCGGGTACATGAGTTGCCATGGTAATTATACGAGAAAACATGATTCATTGTATTGATTTTACGTGAATATATAATTCACCGTATTGAATACGCGATCAAACGATCGATAGTTATTGAAACCCGAATGAATCGAGGGTTCAATTATAGACGAGATATATGATATTTAGTGATGTTATGAAGTATTAAAGCTTCGGGATAAGTGGATTAAAGCACAGAAAAAGGATTTTGATTTAATAGTACGTCGGTACGTTAAACGAAGCCTTTAATACCAAACCGAGCAAGAGACGATCGATCAAGCCGAAAATGATGCGTAATAACTAATAATATGACGTTTTAAGTTAATAAATGTCATGGTTTAAGTTTTTAAATCGGTTTTATATAAATTTCATTTTTTAGCCGAAAAACAACCGTTTTGGCCTCGTTTTAAACCGAATTAAACGTTTAACCGAGAAACGAACTGAATCAGATTATCCAAAACATTATCCAAATTACGGAAATCCAAATGAGTGGCCAAGAATGAATTTGTGGGTCCCACCCCACCCTTATGGGTTCCGATCG